>NC_052353.1:61817171-61850108 GCF_009727055.1 Benincasa hispida
AAATTTCATTTAGGTCAATGCCCCAAGACCACACTTGAGACTAAGGAGATGCAGAAGGTTCCCTATGCATCAGCCATTGGAAGTCTAATGTATGCCCAAGTATGTACGCGTCCAGATATTGCGTTCATAGTTGGAGTGTTAGGCAGATATTTGAGTAACCCGTGGATGTATCATTGGAAAGCAGCCAAACGGGTTATGAGGTATTTACAGAAAACAAAAGATTATATGCTCACTTATCGGAGATCAGAAGTTTTGGAGATCATTGGGTATTTTGATTCTGATTATGCCGGATGTCAAGACACTTTGCGATCCACTTCAGGCTATATCTTCATGTTGGCTGGAGGAGCTGTATCCTAGAAAAATGTTAAACAAACACTTATGGCTTCTTCTACCATGGCTGCGGAGTTTATAACATGTTATAAGGCATCCAATCATGGAATATGGTTGCAAAATTTTGTCACTGGGCTACGAATAGTGGTTGGCATATAAAGACCACTAAAATTATTTTGTGACAATAAGTCGGCAGTGATGTATTCCAATAACAACAAAAGCAATACGAAGTCAAAGCATGTAGACGTGAAGTTTCTAGTTATTAAAGAAAGAATTCAGAATGGTCAAATTTCGATAGAACACATAGGAACAAACTCTGTGGTGGCAGATCCATTGACTAAAGGTTTACCACATAAAGTTTTTCATGAGCATGTTGCTCACATGGGTGTTAGTCACTTTTCTAATTCCATGGTTTAGTGAGAGTTTGTTATTGAGGATGTTCTTTGACCTTATTTGTTTATTTTCTATATAGAATAAAGTTGATGGTTTATGTTTTATTATCTGAACTCGTTTATCATGCATCAGTTTAGCATAAAGTTTTTTAGCATGATCTCATTAAGGAATTTGGACCAGTTGGAAACAGGCATGATTTAGATCACTTTGCATATAGTTTCCATGCTATCCATCCATACTTGATCTATGTCATTGAATGTATTGGAATTGGTGATCAAGAAAGGTTTAGTTACAAGGGTAATGACGAAAGCCACCTTGATTCCGTGCTAATACAAGAGATGGACCAGATTGAACTAAAGGGGAATTCTATTAATGAAATAACATGTTTATGCGCGCTTAAGATTTATGTGATTTAATTATATCAGGTACACAGACATAGCCCAAGTGGGAGATTGTTAGACATATTTAAATAATAATATGTTTAATTAAAGCATGGGCTATGTATGTGGATTATAATTTATCACATTGGGTTATTTTATTAGATTGGGCCCTATTATGTGATCTAATTAATTAAAGCCCTAGATTCCTAATTGAGTGTGGACTTAATGGGTAGAAGCTTATTCCTAGTTAATTAGGGTTTAATGGGAACCCTAATTGAACTAGTTATAAAGAGATCTTAGGGCTATGGTCTCCAATATACCAAAACAATAAGCACTCAGTCTTTCTTGATCCCATCTAGAGAGATCCCACTAAGGGCATTCGGAGTTTTGGTTGAGGAAGACCATAGTCATCCATCATCATCTCGAAGCTATCAGCAATTTTGCAATGGAATCCGGTATGTTATTCTTGACAATTTGATATGAATGATCCTAGGGTTTATTTATTCAATATAGATATTAAGAATTTATGCTAACAAAAGGGATTCTCCGACGCCTAAAACAACCATCGAGAAATACAATGTCGGAAGAGAAACTCTCTCCCGACTACGTAAGGGTGCCATTCAGAGTGCTCAATAACTTCTGACACGGTATGTACCTCGTTGGCCGTTGGTAAGAACTCCCGACGCGCCAAAAGCAGGCGTCGGAAGTTCAACTAAACTCCCGATGCCTCACCATGTCCGTCAGAAGATGGGAACGGAAGGCCAATCTGGACGGGCTAAACTCCTGACGAATTAAATAATTCGTCAAGAGTTGTGTAGGAACTCCCAACGGTTATGATAGCTCGTCGGGAGTTCCATTTTAAAACCCCCAAATCGAACCCTCAATTTCCAGATCTGCCTTCTTCCTTCTTTTAACCTAGCACACAAACGAGAACCCCCCAAATCGAACCCAGTTGTTCGTCTATCGTCTGCTATCTGTCATCCATAGTCCATTCGTCCTTTAACCTTGAAGGCAACTGGTTGTCCATCTGTTAGAAACTACTTTTGGTAAGTTAAATTTTGACTATACTTTTGATGAGTTATTTTGAAAGGATTGAGATTATGCATATATTTCCTTAGTTTACTAAATAACAATTTCCTTGGTTTTGTCTTTATGTGATGTTTGATTCGGACATTTGATCCATTCCCATCTTTGTCCTAAATATCAAAAGTATTCCCTTCTTTTCAAGCCTAAATTTTTTTTACACATAAATATACCTAGGAAGATATTCAAAGTGGAAATTAGACAAGCACCTTAGCTCAAGTTATACATTTTTTAAATTGTAAAATAGTTTCTGAATCTCAACAAAGTCATAATGGCACAAAGAAATTTAATTGAAAATTCATATTCATTTTCTGCCCTTGATGCCTAAACTAGTAAAAAATTTACCAAAATATTCTTCTTAACTTTTCCACTTTTTTCCCGTTGTGGTTGATTTATTTATTTATTTTCTTATTCTTAAAATTTTCTAATTTTTTCTTTTTCTAGACGATTTAAATGTTTCTACTTCAATCTTTGTGTTTATAGAACTTCATGCTTCATGCCTTGAAACATTTTCTAATGTTGTGTTTGTTTAGTCATGTAATTTAGAAATTTTCTAATAGTCTACAAATGTTATCTTTGTTTAGTCATGTAATTTAAAAAGTAAGAAAATAAATAAATGAATTGATTTCCACATGAAGAGTTTTATAAATTAATTTAGCATTAATCTCCTTTTGCCATTAAATTTGGTGAATAGGTTTGTAGGATGAAAAGGTAATGAAAGGAAAGTATAAATGGGATGGGTCATACTTGTTGGGTTGAGGGTTTTTCTTATAAAGTTGTAATATTACCTCCACCTTATAGTTGGGAATGACTTTGGACCCATGATCCATAGAAAAAAGAAATTTGAGGGTAGTGTAGTAGTTGATCATTCATTAAAAGATTTTGATTTACCAAAGAGGTATATAAAGTAAGGCTTTTGAATGATCTCTATCTTTTGTGTAACGTTTTCTCTCTATCTATATATCTTGAAATTAGGAATTTGGAAGTGTTATGATGTTTCTAGAAGATGGTTGTGCTTTTGACCCTCCCCCCAAATTCTTTTGCTATATTATTTGTCTTATAGCTTTGTTGTTAAGGTGTTTGTGACTTCTATTGAGATTTGCTTCGATGTTAATTAATGAGTTTTTTTTTAGCATGATTTTCATAACCTCATAATTTCAATAATTTTAATTTTTGGTTTAGAGTGATTATTTATTTATTACTATTTTTTTTATAAGACATAGTTTTGCTCAAAGAAAGTAAGGCTTGGCTACATTTTACCTTGAATCACTAGAAGAAATTCGGGCTTTAATGTCGGTTGGCAACCGACATTAAAGATAGTGTTATTAAAGCTCTTTAATGTCGATTGCCTTTAATGTCGGTTTTAAACCGACATTAAAGGGCTTCAATAACACAGCCTTCAATGTCGATTGCAACCGACATTAAAGGCCTTTAGTGATTAAAGCCTGCCGGTTGCAACTGACATTAAAGGTCTTTAATGTTGGTTGTTTTTTTTTTATTCTTAACCGACATTGAAGCCCGAATCTGTCCGTTTTTTAAAGTTCCCTTGCCAAATCCATTTTTTCGGTAAAAAAGTATAACATGACACACCATCATCGAACGCTGTGGCTATGAGATATTATTCATGTATGGATTGTAAATTTATTACATTTAATCCAAATTCTGCTATAGAATTATAATTTAAAAGGCGTACAATAATTTAGGCCTTGAAAACACAAATTACAAGTAATACAAAGATTATGATTTTACAAGGGCAACAGAATCTTCCGTGTAAGGGCAACACAATTTTATTTGTCTACAAATTTGGGAGGGTTTGAGAGATTAAGAGATGTAATATACGTTGTTGAGATGGACTTCATTATCAGGATTTTTCTTCTTCAGCTCATCCAGCAACTACAGAAGAATTGGAAAGATTTAGAATTTAACTTTAACTTAACAAGTAAAGTTACTGCACATAGTAAAAGTTAGCAGTAGACCTCGGCCAGGCGCATGGAGGGTCCTCCAAGCTGCATTTTCTCCATAATAATGTTGCGAGTTGCCGATAATAAACTCTCCCTTCGCATCCTTTCGCTTGCCGATACTCCCGTGGTAATCAAATCCATGTCAATAGTTCCTGAAAGTTTATTGCAAAGAAGCAAAATTGAAGTTAGGATATGAGTTAAGAAAACACACATCACAACACACAAGAACAATATCAAGTTCTAAAACAAAATTCTCTTAAACCTAACTTCTAGCAGAGAGCCATACCTTGAACATATAAATTTATACAACACAAATTAAGCACCTACCTTCAAACGATGTTTTCCAAGAGGAGGTCGTAATTCTCCATATGCTGTGGGTAATACTTTTATCATCAGATGACAAGTTTAAGAGTTTTAACTAATCACCTGTGAGACAAGTGCTATCAGAAACTAATAGAAGAATTTTACTTCCCACAAGTAAATCAAATATTTGCAATTATGGAGACCATGCTGCTACATTCATAGTGCTACTCACAATGCTGCTTTCTTGCTGTGTACATGCATGCCAAATCAATGGGCTAGATGTATAAAAGAAACCACAAAGTGCACACACCTATCAATACCAGATCAATAACAATTAAATATTTCTCTAAAACTTTGATGATTATTGACCTGATATTGATAGTTGTATGCCTTCTATGGTTTCTTTTATACATCTAGCCCATTGATTTAGAGAATATAGAGAGCATAAGCGTGAACTAAGGCACCATTAAATAAATGAAACTAGCATCATACACTAACCAAGTTTAGGGAGCATTGCACCAACAGTCTCTGGATCAACAGGAACTAGACATTCATACATATGTTGATTTCAGAAAGAGTGAAACAAAGGAGAATACGCTGATGATCTCTTTGGATCCAACAAAGAAATGCATACAGAAAGTGAATGCACAAGGCCAGACTTTGAATGTGAATCTTCTAAAGCATGATCAAATATCCTTGTAACAAAACTACATAAGAAGTGATTGATAAGTCAAAACAACGATGACTTATCTGCATACTACCATAAAAACTAAAAAATAAAGAAGCAGTTCTTGGTCAACCTGGGGCTAGAAAGTTTAGCAGCAAAAGCAGATGGGGCATTACGAGCTATAGCACATAATGTTTCTGCCACATTTGCATAAACCTCAGGCAGATTCTGATCCAAGGAGAAAAATTAATATTATAACCATAATCACATTTATATAATCATATGAAAGGTCAAATGTTAATGAAACTTCAATTTTTCATGCACATTGAAACGTGCTATAATGTGATCAGGATACAGAAAATAGAAGTGCCAACTCATATGTAACAGTAACACAATCAAGATAACCAGCTTCTGTCAGATTGCAAAAGTAATCTCCATTCAATAGAATGAATGCATAATCTAATTATATGAAACAGGTTTAGCTAAGTAAATATACCTTATCCGGTGTCATGCCAAGCTCTCTCTTGAACACTTCACACACTTGATTGTACGAGGATAGTGGACGTTTGTTCAACATATATTCTCTCATTATCTGGACATATTCTTGGGGCACCAAATACTCCTGCATGAGAAATGACGTAAGGTAAATTAAGGACTGCAGGCCCATCTTCTTTTTCATCACATGCTTAGAGATGTGGATAGAAGGCATACCTATAATCATTTCTAGAGGAAGCATCATCAGTTAGGAAGTAGAGTCCCCCATCGTGAAAAGATGGTAGATCAAGAAAAGTAACCTTCAATAGAATATTGAGGAAAACCTGCATTTGGTAAAAGGGAAAATTATAGTTATACAGTAGATTTAGATTCTATTTAAGTCTAAGCTTTAATGTAGAATAATGAGGAAGCAGTATAACATTGTTCAAAGCATTTCCATAAAAAGCTCAATATTGTATTGCTTGTCTACAACAAAAGTGACAAGAATATAGGTACCACAAAAAAACAAACAAATAAAATAAAAAAGATAGATGGATATGAAACTAAAAACTCAGTTCACTTTTCATTAAATTTCTTGATATATATATATATATATATATATACACACATATATACACATATATATATACACGTATATAACTAGACACTCAATAATGAGTTCAAAATAGTGATTTTATTATCATAGTATATTAAAAATGGAAAACCTCTATAAGGAAAAACAAAAATCTCGATATATGAATACAAACATTTGGCTTTAGTGGGAGGAGCCTTGGAAATCCCTCCCTTCTGCAAAATCTCATTGGAGCTGTAGGCAAATTCAAAATTGGCACTTTGCAGTAGGTTGTAATCATGAATCTTAAGAGGAATTCTAGATTACTGATCAGCCACTAAAAGTAATGCTCTCAGGCTACAACTCCAAAAGTCTGTATTTTGATGGAACTCGAGTCTGGAATTAAAATTTTATTCAAAATGTCTCCAACTTACAACCAGATATTCAAAACTTTCAACCAGTCGGCAACACAATTAACTATCCTCCTAAAATAAAGGTATTGAGACCAAATTACAAAAAATGGTTCTCCAAAAACTAGAACTAAAATATAGAAACCAAGGAACCAAGTACGTAAGCCTTAGAAAACAAATAACTACCCCAAGAATAACCAAGAAACACACAAGACTTGCATCATATTTTCTTACATATAAAATGACAGACGACCTCAATGTATTTACTCCACTTATGAAACACAAGATTAGATGCGATAATGAGGAGATGTTTGATTATTATACCAAAATTTGATTGGTGTTTTGGAGCTCCCATTGGTTATCTTGTGGTTGTTGCTCTCGGTTTCTTTGCTGTTGAAAAAGCTTAGGTCTCCTCACATTGTCTTTTAGCCTTTCATCTCATAGAATTGTGTGATTGCTCTAAGTTTTCTAGAATTAGAAGATTTGTTGCTCTAAAGCCCATAAATAAGCATCCAGCACTTTTCCACAAGCTCTGGTTGAAATTTACTTTTTGGTAGTGTTTCAGTCACTGTGTGTTTCTTTTTTGTTGTTGCAGCTCCTTTTGGAATGGTTAGTAGAGAATCAAGATAACCATTCACTCCAGTATAAATAGTCATTTTTTATTCTTGTACTGTGAGAGAGGTTGATTGGGATTGTTTGAGCGACTCACGTAATCGTTGACCTCTTGTCCTCTCCAACAAACCAAGGGATTGCGCAGCGTGAAAGCCATTGACGATAATACGCCTTGTCTTCCATCTTTACCTCAGCCTTGATTTGCAAGCTCTAAAGATTTTTGGTTCAAAGAAGGTGGGATTATTTGATAAATCCATTGTTCTTTAGCAGATTTATTGTTCTCTCAACTGACCTCTATTTGCTTGATTTCTCTCTAAAGTTCTTGATTTTGCTTCTTTCTCTGAGTTCATGATTTTTCCTTTTTTCTTCCTTTATTCTCTCTCACTCCCTTTGTAATTTGTACCCCTTTAACATTTTTCTTTTCATTATATCAATGAGTTATTTCTTGTTTAAAAAAACATATAAATAAGAACTGAAACAGTTGATAGAAAGTCAGACACATATGAAGCAGTCAAGTCTTGGTATTGAAATCTGTGAACTAATTAAGGTTGGATATGCGTATACCAAGAGTTAAGGAAGTTAAACAATAACAAAACAACAATTAATGAAGTTCATATCCAAATTTTCATGTCACAATTAAAAAGTTTATTCGCATAGAATAGACCTCACATTCAGTGATGAGGGATGTACTATATAGTCTAATTATATGGGCAACTGACCGCAAGACCAGACGTCGAAAATAAGGCTCCTCAGCTTCCTCTTCAAGCTAACATGACATGGGAATGGAGCAAAAGGAAGCCAATCATTACCAAGATCTCAACAAGAATGGCCATTAAATTTAAAGATTTATTAAACAAATTGTCCAAATTAATTACCTCCGCATTTGTACGAAGTGATGTAATGAGAAGGGAACATATCTGATGGCGCAAAACCTGCTTGATTTTTAAGCAATCCTTTCAACTTTAAACCTTACATAAAAAAAATAAAAAAACACAGATAAATGCAAAAAGATAGATTTCTAAGGTAAGCAATAGTAATCACCTGTTCATATGGAACTAATATCCTAAAAAATAGCAACATAATTTGACAAAATGAACCTACAAGCAACAAATAAAAATTAAGAAAAAGAACATGAAGAAAGGAAACTCATTAAATTAGTGAAGAATTATGATGAGACTCCATGTACGAGTATAGAAGTATCTCTTATATGATCAACGATTCCAATTCCAAAAAGATCACAGCCATTTCAGAAAAACACACATGCCAAACTCCTAACACGGGGACTTGTAAAAATGGAAAGAAAAGAAAGAATTAGACTTTGATTTCCACAAGGCTGCGAATAAATATTTTCATAAAGAGGAGGAAATAGCCCTTGCTACAAAACAAATTCACTGTGAATGTGCCTGAAGCCTTCAAAATCCATTATACATCCGATTTCAGCGACGAAACTAGCCGCCGATTTGAAGCCATCACTGGGAGCGATCTCGGAGGATAAGGTAGTCCTGGTAGTGATGGGTGAAGCCATTGTCGAAATAGGCCTCACAAGAACGGGGAGGGACAGGGGAGTGAGACCAAGAGAGATAAGAAGGCAAGATGGGCTAGGGCTTGGAAGAATGTGGGTTTTCCGGGAAGGGGAAGCGTTTTTCGGAAGTGTCTTTAATGTCTTGGAAAAAATGAAAAAATATGAATTTCATGGGGCTTGGAAGAAGAAGTCTTGAGAAAGAAAGAGGGAAATGAAAAAATGGGGGGGGGGGGGGGGGGGGAAATTAGAAAGTTAGAGGAAAAAGTGAAACGGGTCTTTAATGTCGGTTTTAAAACCGACATTAAAGGTCTGCTTTTAAAAAAAAAAAAACAAAAACTGACATTATACATCTGATTTCACTTTTTCCAACCGACATTAAAGCCCAAAATTCTTGTAGTGAATGAAAAGATGATGTGATGAGATTTTATTCCTCCTTCTCTTTATTCATGAACCACCATCTATTAAATTATTTCAATTTGATCTTTGTACTATTCATTATCTAAATAATACAGATAATAATTTGTTTTGGATTACAAGTTGGTCAAAAAAGGTTTATTTTTAAGAATGAATAAAGAATTGATCGAACTTAGAAATAAGTTATAGGTGGATTATTGAGAAGAAGTATCATAGTTTTTAGATTTGAATTTTTATGTTAATGATTCTTGACGAATAAGATATCCATGCAAGAATTGTATGAACTCAATGTGGGAAAAATTAAATGTTGTGGAGCGACATATATTAACATATGGAATATCTCCCTCATACTATGAATGAGTATATCATGGAGAGCCAATTAACTTATCTAGAGGTTTTGAAAGTCATACAACTCATTCAACACACAATGTTGAAGCAAATAGTATAGAGTGTAATGTTATTGAAGAAAATAAAATGTTGAATTTTACAAATGATCTACAAGTTCCAACTGAAAATGAAGATGTAAATGAAGAAGGGATTGAGAATGAAATGTCCTCTAATGGTCAAGAAAGAGATGCCACAAACTTATTCGAGGATTTAATGATCGAAGCACGTAATGAACTATACTCTGATTGTTCTCAATTTTCGTTCTTGAACTTTTTATTGAAGTTGATACATATCATAGTTTTCAACGGCTAGAATAATAAATCATTTGACATGTTGCTAAAATTGTTAAAAGCAACATTTCCAGCCGGCACCGCTATACCTGATTCCTTTTATGAAGCTAAGCGAAAATTGCTTGACTTAGGCCTAGGTTATGAGTCTATTCATGCGTGCAAATATGATGGTGTATTGTATTTGAAAGAATTTGCAAATTTGCAACAATGCTCCATTTGTGGTGAGTCTCGGTACAAAGTGATGGCAAGGGTAAAATAATTCCACATAAGGTATTATGTCATTTTTCATTGATACCTAGATTAAAGCAATTGTTTGCATCAAAACATAAGTTAAGAAAGGGTAGCAACTCATCGAGTTCATCATATACTCAAGGAATGGAAGGTAGGGAAGTGAGAGAATTGAAAGCCAATTTCGAATAGTCTCAATCGTGGATTAAGGAACTTGAAGACATTAAAAAAATAAATGAGAGAGGATCATACAAGACAAATGGAGGAAATGGAAAAAACTAATTGAAGATATGATACGATTACAAAGAGAAGGGTCATCGAATTAGGTATGATTACTTCATTATCTAGTTGGTTAATATATTGCTATCCTACAGTTATGGTAGCAAAGTAGTTATGTCTTACTAGTAGCTTTATGATAATGAATTTTTGGCTATCATGTAGTTATGGTAGCCAAACAACTAGATTTTGATGTGTTTTCTAGAGTTTTTGTATGTTTGTGGATGTTTGTGGATGTTTATGAAATTTGAATATTATGTGGGGTGGGTTGAAATTAGTAATACTTATTCTGGAGTTTACTTGGAATTTTTTGTTGTTTGTGGAAGTTTATGAATTTTGAATGTTGTGTGGGATGGATTGACATTAGTTATCTTTTTTTTGGTGTTCAACTTGTAGTTTTTGTGTGTTTGTAGAGGTTTCAGGTTGAGAATATGTAGTCTTGGAAGTATGTTGATTTTATTTGTTTTTTAGGATTGGAGGATTCATCTTATTACTTTTGTATGATTGTAAAAGCTTATGAATTTTGAATGTTGTGTGGGATGGGTTGAGATTAGTTATTCTTTTGGAGTTCAACTTGTGGTTTTTGTGTGTTTGTAGAGGTTTAAAGTTGAGAACATGTAGTCTTGGAAATGTGTTCATTTTATTTGTTTTGTAGGATTGTATGATTTTCTTTTTCTTTTTCTTTTTCTTTTCTTTTCTTTTTTTTTCTTTTTTTTTTTTTCTTTTTTTTTCTTTTTTTTTTTTTTTTTTTTTTTTTTTTTTTTTTTTTTTTGTAGGATTATAGGATTTCATTTCTTTTGTAGAATTGTAGGATTCACCTTAGAGAGTGTTTGATGTGCAGATTTGGAATCTTGAACCTGTGAATGTTAAGCCTGAGGGAATAGACTGAGAGGTTTAGGTAGCCTGGGTTTAAGAAAACTGTGTTTGGAGTGCAGATTTTGGAAGTTTGGATTTAAAAAGCCTATCTTTGGAGTATAGACTTAAGTAGTCTGGGAATGAAGTGCAGATTTATAAATATTTAGTATGTGAAATATTTTTATAACGACCCGACCCTCTAAGATTCAAGTTAGGTCGTTACTAAACACATGCATGCATGGAACTTAAAACGACACCCTTTTATAGTGAAATAAATGCTAAATAAATAAGGTAAATTTAAAAGGCCTCTATTAAATTCAAATATTAAAATCAAATGATAAGGTACCCATAAATCATAAATGGTAATAAATAGGTCTGAAAACAAATCTTAATAGTAAGTTTCAAATATCAAAACTAAAAGTTGAAAAAAAAATCATGAAAAGAAATCTAAATATTATGAGCGGAAGCATAAAACTGGTCTCCAGTGACTCGATCATGGATTCCTCTTGTCATTCGCCGGCGCGTCCCTGCCCTTACCTAAACATAAACATGAGAAAGAGTGAGTATAAAATACTCAGTAAGTAACCCCACTATCGGGGTCAGGCTCAGCATTTATGTCCAATAAATGTAACATGAACTGAAACTTTATACTAGTGGGACCTGAAGATTTCTCTTGCATGGAGCACTCTTTTTCCTTTCCCCTAGAGTGCACCTCTTACGTACACCCCAAGTCCTGGGATGTGTACCTCTTTCGTACAGGTGGTTATGCATACACCTCTTTCGTATACACATAACCCACTAAATGTGTACCTTTTTCGTACACATGGTTATGTATACACCTCTTTCGTATACACATAACCCACTGAGTGTATACCTTTTATGTACACCTCAGATCCTTTTTAGGTATGTACCACTTTCATACACACCAGCCCTAGTACTTCTCTTTCATGTACTAACGCCCTCATGAAGGAAATCGGACATTCGATATCCGTGAGCAACGGAAGCAAGACTATTCCAAATTACAATCATGAATCAACAAATCATTTACAGTCGACTTCAATACAAGCGGTTATACAATTTACAGAGAAATTACAGCATGAAACAATAAAAGTACAGAGGGAAAAACTGTACTAACAACGGCAGAAGTGTCTCCACGATCTGATGCGCATTCTGATCGATCACAGCAACCACAAGCACCCAATCTACACTACCGCAACACTGCACGAAAACAGCACGAACACTTCGCGTTCGTACTCGACGATCTCCTCGGTCACGAACTCCTTCACAATAGCAAACGGCCTCCGCAGCACTATGAGCGGCCTTCGAAAAACCTCGACGGTGTCGAGTTGAGTCTGACACCACCAACAAGGCGACCTTGGAATTCTCAGTGTGAGAATCTAAAGGGTGGGCTCTGTTCGGACTTGGTGTGAGGCAGACGAACGGAGGAAAGAACGACCGCGTACACGACTGGGCAAGTGGGAGAAGTCGGAGACCTATCGTATAGGTCGATGCCCAATCATTTAGATAAAACTATGCAATCGTTCTAGCAAAAGCTATGTGATCGTTTAACTCTATCATTTAGCTCGGTCGATTCTGCACGATCGTTTACCTTGGGCCAACGATCGTTTAACATAGCTATGGGATCGTTTAGTAAACACTGCACGATCGTTTAGCTAGCCCTGCACGATCGTTTAGCTCGCCCAGCCGTCGTTTAATAAATCTTTATTTACTTGACGACTTCCATGAGTTTCTTTTCACTGGAGATAAAACTCAAAATTCTTTTTCAAACTTTTGTAAAAGCTCCCTTTTCAAAATAGACCAATTTACTTTTAAACTCACGGTTACCATGATCAATAACCACCCACTAGTTTGGTTATTTAAAAGAAAAAGTATTAATTATCTAATAATAATATTATTATAAACATAAATGATAACCAACTTATCATACTATATTAATAACCTATAGTTTTAATATTTCATCTCATGAAACATATAAACCATAGTTCTTTTCCTATTCCATGGTACTTAATGTAAATCTCATTTATATCAATCCTCCACTAAATGTATCTTATACATCATACCGATTATATCATACATAATCAAAATACCTTTTGTCAATTTGAATATTTCAAATCAACACTAAGAACTTGATCCTTCAACATGAATCCAAGCTACCAAAGAGGCCTGATGGATCTGTAGATCCAAAGCTCCAACAGTACGTGAATAACTGACTAAACTCTTTAGTCACGGGATTCACCATTCGTTAACTGCCAGGCACTCCACTAAAGACCGACTGCTGAACTCTCCTCACTACAAATATATTATGTGTCCATCTTAACCAATCAGCAGTGCGACAACCCTTCACAGATCGCTCATAAGTACAGTTGGGTCAATAACTGTTATGCCCCTGTAGCTATATCTGTCTCCTTAAGTACCACTGATCCCTCTAATGAACATAAATCATAGTTCTACTATGACTGAGTCTTCTTTTTCAAAGAGAAGTTGTGGCCACTATGTTCAAGCCTCGGAATCAGCCCTTAAGGGAGCAATCTCTCTACTTATCTCTACTTCGAGAAATAAGTGAATTCCATCTTATGGATTGAGTTCCCAGCTCCCAGATCAGAAAAGTTCCCAAAAAAGTAGGCATGTTGAGTTGGCAATCTGGCCACTCTCACCCATACTAATCAAAGGACCGCCCTCAAAAGCAGGAGTTCCCAAAATACTCAAGATTGAGGTCGTGTCACCTATAGTCATTTAGGTGAGATGCAAGTCTCTAGTATCAACGACATTATATACAGAGTCTAGTCATCTCATGGTCCAGGTCTTATACAAACTCTTTGTATAGGACGCCCCCACTCCACGTCTCCACATGAATGGTTAGAATTTACCATCTGTAGTAGTTTATAACACTTGCAAACCTCTATAAAGCGAGCCGTATCCATAGTGTCACCAGGATCAGGTATCTCACCTTAATCTTTATACTACAGACTGATTTAGGTTATCACTTAATACATGATCCACTTGTATATCACATATACATGTTTAAGTTCACATAAGATAACCAAGGAGCTTTGTTTATTGGATATGAGTAAATGCCAGAATTAAATAACACTTATTTTATTCATTGAACAATGTGTATCTTTACAAAACAACGAGACTCTGGGAGAATTAGGACACTAATCCCAACACCTCGGACATACATCACTTTCATGCAGTTAAATAATCTGGAAAGGAAAAGAGGTTTCATTTAACTTCATATTACATATAACTTTCACATAATCATGAGTTCCATAAAATCTCCTCATCAACATCATGTTAATTAACCTCAATATACGTATTTAATCTAGTTTTAAATTGATTAACTCTAGTACATCACTTTCATGCACTAAATCATGTAAACAATCAAACATTCAAAATTTCATAATACATCATATGGCATATATACTTTCATAATAAATCACATAACTATATACATCAACAAGTGCCTAACTCTCACCTAGCTTTAAGACATTCCAGTGATAGTGCCACTTAACTCATAATTTAAGGTCATGCTCAATCATCCTTTTAATATGTCTCCTAAAATTCTAAAATCATGCCCATACCTATAACATATTTCAGACAAATCATCACATGCTCATATATCCTTTCTAAATAGTCCATTAAACCTCAAAATTAACAAAATTATTCTTGTAAACAATCTTAGAATCCTCAAAATAAATCTTAAATTTATCGCCTGGCACAAGGGTTGTTCTAGTGGTAAGATTATTTACCTCGAAGTTAAATGCAGATATTAATCCAAGCAATGGTCTCCAACAAAACAAATCTTGAATTAAATCCCCTAACACAAAACACAATACTAAATCTCAACCTTTGGAGCCAAAACCCAAAACATACAAAATTTAATCCAACGATCACCAATCAACTTACCCAAATGAAGCTTGATCAACAAACACACCGAAGATTCCAACTCCAAAATTTCCCTTTAATCAGATTCTAATTCCAACAGATGACGACTTGGAACCTTCAAAATACTAGAATTAAACCGACATTTAATCCAATAATCAATGGGTGTCCACAAATCATTCAAGAAACCCTATATCTTACCCAAACCTCCAAAAATTCTAGCAAGAACCAAGGCAGTGGCGACGGACTGTGACGAAGGTGAGTGGTGCGGGACGCGTGGCTGAGACGACTGGCAGAATCTGGCCCTCCATGTAGCTGAGAGAGTCGACCAAGAGAGAGAGCACCCGCATTACCCGCAGTGACCCACACAACGATGACTGCCAGTGAATGAAGGGCGTGGGCGACACAGACAAAGGCAATGGAGGTTGGCCGGAGGTGCGAACGGCTGGATGAAGGAGAGGAGAGCAGTGGTGATTCTATTTTAATGCTCCATAGTTATAGGATTTCATTTTAAATATTTTATTTCAATTTGGTTTAGTTAATTTAGACATTTTTCAAAAATGAATTTTTAATTTAGACATTTGTCTAGTTGCCCCTGAAGGATCTCATACCGAGAGTTCCATGAGCGGGTTTAGATCGCTCTGATTTCATAGTGAACGAAACACAAACGACATACAGTCCAAACATACAGTTATGCATATAAAACTCATTATCGGCATGCTCAAAATATAAGAAAACACAAGGAAAAATGTTCATACCAAATGAAGACTATCTTCGTATGTTTGAACCCTCAGCAGCAGAAAACCTCCCACCGATCTACCGGCACCCGGCGAGTATATCAACTGCAACAGCACGATCCGAGCGTATACGAACAATGCAGCAGGGACGACACCACCACAAGAGAAACCTGGGTATCATCGGCATCAAAAACCCAAAGAGTGGGCTCTGGTGAGTTTTACTATAACCTTCGAAGCCCCACTTCCCACGTCCGAAGTGGATCAATCGGTTAATTATCAAATAATTAATCAATTAATTTAATTGATAAATATAATCATATTATATTTATATCCTATAGTTTGATATCATATATCTACTCTAGTATTTTCTCCTCTACTTGATATAAATCATATTTATATCTAATTTTCTCCAAAATAATGTATCTCATAGATTTAGCCAATTATATCATATATAATTAACCAATCCAATTATATCATATATAATTGAACTTCCTCTTGTCAATTTGAACATTTCAAATTAACCCAAACACTGGTTCTCAACTTTATCCAAGCTATCCAGGTGACCTAATGACCCTGTGGCTCAAGCTCCAATGGTACGTGAATAGTTGACTAAACTCTTTAGCCACGAGATTCACCATCCGTTAACTGTCGTGATTCCACTAAAGGCCAACAGCTGAACTCTTCTTACCACAGATATATTTATGTGTCCATTGGATATAACTAATCATGAGTACGATGACCCTTCCCAGATGCTCGTAAGTACAGCTAGGCCAATTTACCGTTTTGCCCTGTAGGTTACATCTCACTCCTTAATACCACTAATTCCTCTAATTAACAATACAACATAATCCAACTATGTATGAACACCTCTCAGGCGAAGAGAAGGTGTGTGGCGCCACATCGTTCAAGCCCCAGAAATCAACCCTTAAGGGAGCCATCTATCTACTTACCCCTACCTGGGGAAGGAGTGAATTCCATCTTGTGTATCTGAGTTCCCAGCTCCCAAATCAGACGAAATCCCCAAAATGGTAGGTTTGAATCGACGACTTGGCCACTCGCACCCATACAAATCAAAGGACCACCCTCAATGGCAGGAGTTTCCAACTCACTCAGGGTTGAGGTCATGTTACCTATGGTCATTCTAGTGAAGTGAAGTCTCTGTCATGAACGGTATTATATAACGAGACATTAACACTTCGTGGTCAGGTCTTATATAAACTCTTTGTATAGGACGCCCCCACTCGCATGTTGCCAACATGAAATGATCAAGATCAGATCATTTGTGGCAAGTCACAACACTTATGACTATTCCACAAAGTGGTTCGTGTCCGTAGTGTTACCAGGATAAGGTTTCCCTCTTTTATCCATTTACTACAGACCATTTTGGTTATCACCCAAAACATGATCCACTTGTATGTCACTGCATACATGCTTGAGTCACATACAGATAACTAGGGATTTTATGTTTATTGGTTTGTAGTAAAGCAAATAAAACAAATATCGAGCAAAACAACAAGATGTGAAGTAAATATCATATATTAACAATCACTGGCGTTCGTATATACTGTTTACAAACTACAGGACACGAGACTTTAGGGCATCAACCCCAACAGCCCCATGATTGTATTGCAAATATTGGGCAGTTATTTATTTTCTTCAAATATAACAATCAACCCAAAATATTAGTAGATATAGCATAATGCAAAATAAATAAATAAATAAAAATAAAAATAAAAATTAGATTTAACTTTTAGAGTGATCAAAATTTATCAACAAAATCTATCCGTCAACTATTAAATAAGGTTGAGATGCACTTAATTATTAGGTCTAAAAGTACTTGTAATCACCTTTAATCATCATCATCATTATTAACTGTTAAGCATTGGATATATGGATTTGGTTATAGATAATCTTAAAATTTTAAAATATGAAAATAATCTCAAATAATTAGATACTCTGAAAATAAATTAATTTGAAATCTCTAGTATTTAAAAAATAAAATAATATTCAATAACTTTTATAATATATGTAATGATAGGAGATCATACCTCAAACTTCAAAACATGACGATTAATCAATTGCTTTTGAACTAACCTAACTTTGACATCACATTGTTCTATAATCTTGCAGAAATTATAATAAAAGATGTTTTAAAACCAGTATGAAAGCATATGATCGCCACAAATAAAAATTAATGAACTAAAATTTGTAAATGTTTTTCTTCTAAAAAAACTTAGTAAATGTTTAAAAAAAATAAAAGAGCTTGGAAAGTTCTAAATTTAAATTAAGGGTAACTATCAATTTATATTTCTAAACTTTGAGAATTATATCAATTTAAACCATAAACTAAGAACTGTATCAATTTAAACCTTAAATTTTAGGGTTGTATCAATTTAAACTTTGAACTTTGGAACCCTTAAACTTTGAACTTTCATAAATATATCAATTTAAACCATGAATATTCATAAATGTATCCAAATAAAATACAATGGAAGGTTTAAGTTGATACAATCCCCAAATTTCAAGGTTTAAATTGAAACACTTATAAAAGTTTGAGGTTTAAATTGGTGTAATTATTAGTTTGAAGTTTAAATTGATACAATCTCCAAACTTCAAAGTTTAAATGGATATAATTATTAATTTATGATTTAAATTGATACAATACTCAAAGTTGGTATAAATTGATATTTGGGCGTAAATTAAAAATAAAGATCAACGAAATCACAAGCCCAAAAAATATGGCCCAAAGACAAACGATCTCGTCTTCTCCTTCCTCGCTGCTATGTGCCGTGTGCCCTGCGCCCGTAGGATCATCCATTAAGCCTCAACCTCGCCGCCGATATATATATATATATTCGATTCTCTTTTTCAATAATTTTCTTTTTGTGGGTATCTTTTACAATAAATGTATACATATCCTAAAGAAAATATATACACAAAATATATGCAAAAAATAACCTATCTTCACTACTTAGTTCTTTTAGAAATTGAACTAACAAGAGAACCAAAACCAACACCATCCTTAAAAATAGCTGAGGAGAAGCACTTAGACACAGAAAAAACCCGGCCAACCAATCTATTCGAATAAGGAAGAAGAGCTACAATGTACATCAAACTACACCACAGCACGGGCAAGACGATGACTTATTATTGAGCTTACTTCGTGCCCGTGCTTCAATAAATAATTGAGACATAATCCACCCGCCCCCAAAAAATAATTGAGAAAATTCACCCCGCCAGAATAATAATAATAATAAAACTACATTATATTTTATATCTCATTACCTGATTTAGATAAGTTTAAGAAAATTTATTAAACTACCAAGAAACACGCGCATATATCAGATCATATAATTAAATATAGTATAAATGAGATTTATATTGAAATATCGTACATTAATGAAAGAATGAAAACTATGGGTTATATTATATTTGATATAATATTAAACTATAGATTATATGTTATATTTGATATTATATATAGTTTTAATATATATTATATGATAAAGTAGTTATCATATAAATATATATTAATGTTTTATTAAAATAATTTTTCTTTTATTTATTTTAATTTTTGAAAATTTATTTTGGGAGGGAGTCAACTCCCTCCCCTTTTTCTCTCCACAATGTACGTGAAGGTGGGGTTGTACCGTGGTGGTGATCATCTTCTTCCCCTAAGTTTTGAAGGTAAGAAAAACTTACAGAACTTTTTCTCTCCAAGAAATTAGTTCTCTGTTTCTTCCTCTCTTCCTCTCTCAAAATCTATCCCTCTCTTCCAAAATACCAAGTGCCCACAACTCCTCGGATTCTTATCCTAGAGAATACAAGGGAAGCTTTCGTAGTGATGACCAAATTAGGGTTTCGAGTTCGTGACCATTTTGGAGAGGAGGAATCATACGAGAAGATTAGATCTTCAAGGGTTAGTAATTCTTCTCCCAATCTCTTTTCTCTAATTTTCATAATTAACATGCTATAAATTAAATTTTATTTTGGTGCATAATCTTTCTGTTTTGTTTCTGTAAAATTCACGTTCTATAAAAATTGGGATTTTGGACTGATCCCCACTTTCGCTCCAAACCTTAACTGATTCCTTCACATCTAACTCCTTAAGTACCACTGATCCCTCTGATGAACAATAAGTCATAGTCCAACTGTGAGGAAATCCTTTTGGGGCAAGAGAGAGTGTGACGCTACATTGTTCAAACCCCGGAATAATCTCTTAAGGGAGCAATTTATCTACTTATCCCGACATTAGGGAATGGGTGAATTTTGTCTTGTGTAACTGTGTTCTCAACTCCCCAATGAGAGAATCCCAAAAAATGATAGGCATATTGAGTCGGTGAACTGGCTACTCTCACCCATACAAATCAAAGGACAACCTTCATAAGCAGGAGTTCATAACTCACTCAGAATTCAGGTCATGTCACCTATGGTTATCCTGGTGAAATGTAAGTCTACTATTAATGGTGTTATATAATGAGACTATTCATTTTGTACTTCGGTCTTATACAAACCCTTTTGTATAGAACACCCACGCTCATATATCTTTATATGAATAATCAAGATAAGATCATCTGTAAAACTTTACAACAACTGTAACATCTACAAAGCAGGTCGTATTCGTAGTGTCATCAAGATAAGGTACCCAACCTTATCCATTTACTACAAACCGTTCAGGTTATCTCTTAAACACAATCTACCTGTATGTCTCTACATACATGTTTAAGCTATAGAAGATAATCTTGGATGTTTGTCTATTGGTTTTGTGGGTTAATGCTACTTAATGTTGAATAAAATACTATAGATTTTATTAAGTAAATAAATTGTTTGTATAATACAATTACAAACTACAGAACCTATGAGATTTAGGGTATCAACCTAAAAAATATCACATTTGTCCTAAAGCTAGTATGGTGTACATCATAAAAGTCATACTAATACAAAAGTACACAAAATAAGAAACTACGGCATAATACACGCCCAATACAAAAACTCCCACTTGCCCTAGACTAGATGTGGTATGTCCCATAGACCCATACTCTACAGGTGACCCTCAAACACCTTAGCCGTGAGGGCCTTCGTAAATGGATCAACAAGGTTGTGCACTGAAGCTATCTGCATGGCGATTGATGACGGGCAGAAATGCACGTCATTATAGGCCTTTTATTTAGAATTATGATGGCTGCTAAGTAGAATATGCGGCGAATATGTTAGGAATTCATGAGAAAATGAGTTTACATCCATCGGCATAAAGAATCTCGGCTAACCCACTATTATGTGTTATTATGCGTTCAATTGTTTATTTTTGTAACTAACGCAGGAAGCGATCGCAAACGCGGAAGCCAGGCTATCGCAAAGAAGACCATATACGGGGGGTTGTAAGCTATAAACTGCGTTCAACACATGGATGTTGCGACCATTGATCGCATGCGTCCATCGCATAGAAGTTGCGGTCATCGAGTGGATGCGATCATCGCAAGGAGATTGCGGCTACATAATGATAACCATAATAGAGGGATGAACGCAAGGTTGGTGGAATGCAAGCATGAACGCATACATTGAGATTATCAAAAGATGATGTTGACATTTCACCTACCACGCCGTTAGCAGCAGAGATTCAGAAAAGGACCATCGCGCCGCGAATGTCAGAATCAGAGCAGGTTCATTAATGCTGGCGATCAAGCTCTATAAATAGAAGCCGATGAGCAGAATTTTAGATCATCCAAGGTTTTCCATCCAAGTTTCTACCTTTGGGTGGATCCTTGTGATCCAGACGCAAGCGTGAGAAGAAAGCTTGAGAGTTCTTCATCTTCTTCATCTATTTCGAGTGACGATCAAAGCCTTCGCCGGATAAAAGCTCGAGAGAGTCTACTTCACCGCCCATCCATGGCACCACCGGCAACCTTGACACACATCTGCTGGTGTCTAGACCTGTCTCTTATACACATCTAGATGTGTATAAGAGACAGGTTTTGCACTGAAGCTATCTGCATGGCGATTGATGACGGGCAGAAATGCACGTCATTATAGGCCTTTTATTTAGAATTATGATGGCTGCTAAGTAGAATATGCGGCAAATATGTTAGGAATTCATGAGAAAATGAGTTTGCATCCATCGGCATAAAGAATCTCGGCTAACCCACTATTATGTGTTATTATGCGTTCAATTGTTTATTTTTGTAACTAACGCAGGAAGCGATCGCATACGCGAAATTGACGACCGCATACGGGGAATCTCTCCATCACAAAGGCGAATGCATATGCTCAACGCATTGTCTCTTATACACATCTAGATGTGTATAAGAGACAGATTGTAGCTTGTGCGACCAAGCTGCAACCAATATTGAAGTGTAGGCGATGTGCCGAAAACCAGTATTGACCCCAAGATAGAAGGGCAATCAGTCGCATGAGCTGAAGGAAATTACATGCTCGTGGAGAACAACCTGCGCTCAACAATTGCCGGAAGTTCCAATGGTCATGACGAGCCTCTTGACCTAAGCAGTTGAGAGTCTGTCTCTTATACACATCTAGATGTGTATAAGAGACAGCCACCGGCAACCTTGACACACATCTGCTGGAAGCAAGACACTGCTTCCAGCTGACCTTTCCATTTCTCTTCTTTTCTTGTATTGTATTACATTCTGGCTTAAGGAATTAATACATTTTGTGATCAATGCATGTCAATATTTCCTTCGATTAAATCTCCATCTTTCTTTACTTAGCAACCTAACTTTCATTGCATCATTGAGTGAGATTGCTAGAGTATTGCATACTTAATCATGCGGCATAGGAATATGAAGCATGTAGCAAACCACCGAGAGGAGATGTGTATAAGAGACAGGTTGTAGCTTGTGCAACCAAGTTGCAACCAATATTGAAGTGTAGGCGATGTGCCGAAAACCAGTATTGACCCCAAGATAGAAGGGCAATCAGTCGCATGAGCTGAAGGAAATTACATGCTCGTGGAGAACAACCTGCGCTCAACAATTGCCGGAAGTTCCAATGGTCATGACGAGCCTCTTGACCTAAGCAGTTGAGAGTAATCTCCTGCATGGGAGACTCCTTACGGTGACATCACTCCAATTTCTCCAGGGACGTCTTCTACTCTATTTTTACCTTGCTTTTCTAGTTTAGTTTATTTTTCTTATTATTTTGGATATGCAGCCACTTCCTTGGTTATGGTACGTTTGCTCCTTGTAGGTGCGACAATAATTCTCCTCGATGCGCAGTTACAACGGAAGAATCATCCCCATCCTTAAACGTATGGCTTCGATCGCATGAAGTCCAAGGCATGGTCACAAGCATTATTCTATTTAAGGTTCTTTTCTTGTTATCTTTTATGCATTATCCTTTTGAAATTCTCCTTGTCCGATTGCATTCCTTTGCGATGCATCTATGATGGTACGTATAATTCACTACATCCGACAACAAAGTATCGCAAGGCTCTCCTTACTTTTAATAGCTTCTTCAAAATTTGAGAGTCTAAATTTTATTGTGTGCAAACCTATGTTCAAACATTTGTTACCACATTCCTGTGAGTTTATCTTTAGCTTTGCGGCAAGAGTGCTACCAACCTCTAAGTTTGGGGGTGGCAGTGATCCCGAAGAGTTGCATTCATTACATTGCGATCATTTTCAAAAAAAAAAAATTGTGAGAATAACAACTCCACTGTCAATGCAATGGGGAAACCCATGTTGATAAGGGTTTAGTTGTAAGGCACTTACCTGTAGTTGGATATCCGCATGACACACGTGGGGGCAAGCCAAAACAAAGGTGAGTCATCAGGATCAACGCATAAGCGCAACTTCTCTGTCGAGCACAAGCCAAATCAAGCAAGACAAGAGTTGAGTTGAATATGGAACGCAACCGAAGTTGGTTGTCCGCATGACACACGTGGGGGCAAGCCAAAACGAAGAGCGTAACCAGGTTCAACGCCACATTCTAATAAGTAATCTCAAAGTTTTGAATTGTTTTGAACAAACGCATTCTCAAAAGCTAAACGCAAAGTTGCGGGGAATGAATAAAAATATTTTGAGCAAAGGCTTGCCGGATTTAAACTTAGAAAAGATCTTTCTGAAGAAGCAACCGAAGTGGAAGAGAGCATTGCGGCCATAGTCAGAGGTATGAGTAAATTATATTCTGAGAGGCTAGTCATCACAGAGGAAAGCCAGAAGGTGAGTTAATAATTTCTTGAATATAACGCATGCTTGAGGACAAGCATGATTCTAAGTTTGCGGGTGTGATGACAGGCAGAAATGCACGTCATTATAGGCCTTTTATTTAGAATTATGAGGTTGTTAAGTAGAATATGCGGCAAATATGTTAGAAATTCATGAGAAAATGAGTTTGCGTCATCGACATAAAGAATCTCGGCTAACCCGCTATTATGTGTTATTATGCGTTCAATTGTTTATTTTTGTAGCTAACGCAGGAAGCGATCGCATACGCGAAATTGACGACCGCATACGGGGAATCTCTCCATCACAAAGGCGAATGCATATGCTCAACGCATGGATGTTGCAGCCATCGACTGCATGCGTCCATCGCATAGAAGTTGCGATCGTCAAGCGAATGTGGTCATCGCATAGAAGTTGCGGTCGTCGAGCGGATCCGGTCATCGCAAGGAGATTGCGGCTACATAATGATAACCATAATAGAGGGATGAACGCAAGGTTGTTGGAATGAAAGCATGAACGCATACATTGGGATTATCAAAAGATGATGTTGATATTTCACCTACCACGCTATTAGCAGCAGAGATTCATAAAAGAACCATCGCATCGCAAATGTCAGAATCAGAGCAGGTCCATTAATGCTGTCGGCGATCAAGCTCTATAAATAGAAGCCGATGAGCAGAATTTCAGATCATCCAAGGTTTTCCATCCAAGTTTCTACCTTCAGGTGGGTTCTTGTGATCCAGAAGGTTTTCCATCTAAGGCTCCGGCGAACTTGGATGATCAATGCTTCGCATCCAAGGCTCCGGCGAACTCCATCGAGAGAGTCTGCTCCATCGCCCATCCATGGCACCACCGGCAGCCTTGACACACATCAACTGGAAGCAAGACACTATTTCCAGCTGGCCTTTCCATTTCTCTTCTTTTCTTGTATTGTATTACATTCTAGCTTAAGGAATTAATACATTTTGTGATCAATGCATGTCTATATTTCCTTCAATTCTATCTCCATCTTTCTTTACCTAGCAACCTTATTTCATTGCATCATCGTGTGAGATTGCTAGAGTATCACATACTTAATCATGCAGCATAGAAATATGAAGCATGTAGCAAACAACCGGGAGGTGTGCGTTGCGTGAGTATTGCGAGAAAACCTTATTTTCTTAGTGTGAAGCTGTAGCAACGCTTGTCTATAGGCAGACGCAATGTTTGTCTATGAGTAGAATCAACAACAACTAACTGCCCAGAAGGGTAAGTGGTTGGTCGCATTAAGCAATGTAAGCAGGTGTTCACTAGAGATAAGAATAATCTTACATCAGCCAGGCTTTTGTGGTTGCCTTGTCTTATGTATGCGTGCATCACACCTTTGGAGCTACTCGAGAGAGAGTCTAAAGAAAGTACCTAAGACTTGAGAGAGCTAGGTTAGAATCGAGGCTCGAGAGAGCTAGATTACGATCGCATAAGCAAGAATGGAGACTTAGGAATAAGTTCCGTTTGCTATTACACATCACGTGCATTTGCATCGAGCATGTATAGCATGATCGCATTAGTTTGCGTTGGCTGGGGTTGCCCTTGCGGTCAAGCTTAGGGTTGCGATGAAGAGATCCTCACATTTTATCTATTTCTCCATGTATTTACTACGCGTTAACAGTTGCCTGTCTCTACCTCTCATTCATACTTCCATCGCTTAATCTGTTAGTTAGGAGTAGAAGTAGTTTATAGCTTACAACACCCAGTTTATAGCTTACAACCCCCATCATTCTTTTATTCATCTGCCACAAACATATCACTGCATACATTTAGCTACAAGTCCCTGAGTTCGACCTCGGATCACCCAAGAAACTTGCGTTCACGTTATACTTGGCACGAGCGCAAGAAAACTTGTGACGGGAACGCATGTTCATTGCATTTGAAATCAACGCATATTTTCCTTTCTAACGCATGACCATCGATGCATGAGTATAAACGCATAACCTAAGACATGCATCGCATATTGCGTTCACCTAATTTTAGTCATCAACGATCACGTCCCCTCGATGCACAATCTCTCGAATGAAATGATACTTCCACTCTATGTGTTTCCTGCGTTTGTGACTCCTAGGCTCTCGGGAATTAGCCACAGCACTATTATCAAAATAAATAGTGATGGGCTTTGATATGTTTGGAACCACTTCCAGATCAGTCAGAAATTTCCTGAGCCACACAGCTTCCTTGGCAGCTTCACAAGCTACTACATACTCAGCCTCCCTAGTAAAGTCATCAATGCACCCCTGCTTGGTGCTCCTTCAGACTACAGCCCCTCCGTTAAGAGTGAACACTACTCTTGAAGTAGATTTCCAAGAATCATTATCAGTCTAGAAATCAGAGTCCATGTATCCTGTAAGGATCAAATCCTTAGAACCATACACGTGTTGGTGTTAAATTTCAATATGCGGAAGCAATTGGGATCTTAAGGACTCTAATTTTATCAATTTAGCAACCGAGCAATAATGTTCATAACTAAGAAATAGGGTTTCTGAGATTACCTTTGAATAACTCTTCAATCCTTCAACAAGAAGTTGTAGATTACTACTTGATCTTCCTTAATATCCTCTAGGATCTCGCCAACCCTCACCCATACAAATCTAAGGATAATCCCAAATAAACAGGAGTTCATAGTTAGCTCAGGATTAAGGTCAAATTACCTAGGTCATCGCTTTGAAATAGTCAGTCTTAAATAGTAAACAATGTTGTAAAGTAAGAGTGACTTATTTCTTGGTCCGGTCTTATACAAACTATTTGCATAGGATGCCTCCACTCGTATGTCTCCACATGAACGATTCAGGATCACATCGTTTGTACTAAATACAAAGTCGGTTGCATCCAATAGCGTCTCTAAAATAAGGTACCTAGCCTTATCTGTATACTATAGACTATTTTGGCTATCTAATCAAACTTGATTCATTCTTATGTCTTCACATAAAGTCTAAGTACTCATGTAATAGCCATGGATCTTAGTTTATTGGATTTATGTTCTTTCTAAAATAAAATGAACAATTTATACATTCAATAATAACTTTATTGAATAAACCTCAATAACATCTTTATTGATAACAAAATAAGTTTACTTGTTTATAAACCACGACTTTTAGGATATAAAACCCAACAAACTCCCACTTGGACTAAAACTTCAGTGGGTTTACATATATACAAACACATACAATGTTGAGTATGAGAGAATAAATACAATAAACTAGGGCATCAAATATTCATTAATTCTCCCACGTGCCCTAGATTTATCTATCTCGTAGTCCTAGTCCGACTAGGTGACCCTCAAGCACTTTAGCCATGAAGGCCTTTGTAAACAGATCAACTAAATTATCTTTTGTGGTTATCTATGTGACGATCATGTCTCCTCGATGTACTACCTCTCTGATGAGATGGTACTTGCGCTCAATGTGCTTTCCACGCTTATTGCTTCTTAGTTCTTTGGAATTTGCAACTGATTCACTATTATCACAATAGAGGGTGATCGACGGATGCATATTTAGAACCATTTCCAAATCGGTCAAGAACTTTCTGAGCCATACTGCCTTCTTAGTTGCTTCACATGCAGCTACATACTCTGCTTCCATGGTGGATTCAACAATACAACTTTTCTTTATACTCTTCTATACTATAGCTTCTCCATTTAAAGTGAATACTGATCCCGAAGTTGCTTTCTTAGAATCCACGTCGATCTGAAAATCGGAATCAGTGTATCTTGTAAGGATCAGATCCTTAGCACCAATCACGAGCATATAGTCCCTCATTCTCTAAAGATACTTGAGGATGTTCTTTACGACAATCCAATGATCATATCCAGAATTAGACTGATATCTGCTGACTATTCCAACTGCATAGCATATGTCTGGGCATGTACACAACATGGCATCAAATTTCCAATTGCTGATGCATAGGGAATTTGTTTCATAACCTCAACCTCTTGAGGTGTCTTAGGACATTGTTCCTTGACAAATGAATTCCATGCCTGAAAGGTAACATACCTTTCTTGAAATTTTTCATTTTATATCTAGACAATATCTTGTCTATATAAGATGCCTGAGATAATGCTAGTATTTTGTTCTTGCGACTTCAAACTATTTGGATTCCAAGAACATACTATGCATCTCTCAAATCTTTCATTTGGAATTGCGAAGTTAGCCATCTCTTAACATCAGCTAGAAATTCTACTTCATTTCCAGTTGGTAGAATATCATCAACACATAAAACCAGAAAAGCTACATTTCTATTGACAATCTTTTTGTAAACACAAGGTTCTTCAACATTCTGTTCAAAGTCATAAGATTTGATTACAGTGTCAAACCTCATATTCTAGGATTGAGATGCATGTTTTCAATCCATAAATGGATCTTTTAAGCTTGCTAACCTTTTATTCTTGACCCTACTCTACAAACCCTTCTGGTTGAGATATATAAATACTCTCTTTAAAATAGTCATTCAGAAAGGCTGTCTTAGCATCCATTTGCCAGATTTCGTAATCATAAAAAGTAGCAGTGGATAAGAGTTCTCTAATAGACTTGATCATGGAAATTGGAGAGAAGGTTTCTTCACAATCCACCCCCTCTCCTTGGGTAAACCCTTTTGCCACGAGTCTTACTTGTAGGTCTGTACCTTACCAGCTAGATCTCGTTTTCTCTTGTAGATCCATTTGTAACCAATAGGTTTTACCCCTTCTGGTTGATCTTCAAGTTTTCAAACTGAATTGAAGTACACAGACTCCATTTCGAGGTCCATGGCATTTATCCATTAGTTTCTATCCACATCTTCCATTTCCTGTTTAAAGGTTAATGGATCCTGTAAGCCATCATCAGGTAGGACAACTTGAGTTTCTGTCAAATCCATGTAACGGTCAGGCTATTGAACAACCCTCCCACTAAATCCTGTCTCTTATACACATCTAGATGTGTATAAGAGACAGACACTACGTCGAGGAATTCTCAACAGTTAAGGAGGATTTGAAGTACCAATTTCATCAACAACTCTTGTTGAAGGACCAACTTGGTCAACAACCTTTATTGATTTACATGTAGCTTCTGTAAATATTTTATTTAATATTAGTTTACTGCGAGGTTGATGATTCTTTATGTGGTCTTCCTCTTAGAATGTTGCATTAGTTGATACAAATACTTCGTCATCTTAAGGATCATAAAATAGACCACCTTTTGTCTCTTTGGGGGAACCTAAAAATAGGCGTACTTTCGAACGACATTCCAGTTTCTTTGGGTTATGTACCAGTACATGTGCTAGACATCCCCAAATCTTGAAGTGACGTAAACTACCTTTACGTCCTCTCCATAACTCGTAAGGTATTTCTAAAATACTTTTTGAGGAAATCATGTTCAAAATATACACAACAGTCTCTACTACATATCCTTGAAAAGTAAGAATCCGAGCATAACTCATCATCGAACGAACCATGTCCAACAGGGTTCTATTTCTCCTTTCCGCTACCCCATTCTGTTGAGATGTGTGGGGTGCTGTGAGTTGAGACTGAATTCTGTATTCTATCAAATAGTCCTAGAATTTTAAGTCCATATACTCACCACCTCGATCTGATCGCAGTGTTCTAATCTTTTTATCTAACTGGTTCTCAACCTCTGCCTGATATTCCTTAAACTTTTCAAAGGTTTTGGACTTTGATGTATTAGGTAAATATAGTCATATCTAGAATAATAATCAATAAAGTTGATGAAATATTCATACCCTCCTTGTGCTTTAACACTCATCGGACCACAGAGGTCTGAATGTACGAGCTCTAAGGGTTCTTTGGCTCTATGACCTTTTCCCGTAAAGAACTTCTGGTCATTTTACCTCAAGACAAGATTCACATGGTGGTAAAAAGTTGTCTTCTAACTAATTTAGAAGTCCACTCTTAACCAATCTCTCAATCCTATTGAGATTAATGTGGTCAAGTCTTAAGTGCCAAAGAAATGAATTAGGAGAAATTTTTCGTTTCTTATCATAAGTTTTAACTGTTTTAAACATCTCTATATTCAAAACAACTTTTATCTTAATTGGTTTTAACACATATAAGTTATTTTCTAGTTTTGCAGAACATGTTTTAATACCTTTTGCAATAATGAACACTTCATTAACTTCAAAAGAGACTTCATACTTTTGCTCTAGCAAATATGAGATAGATATTAAATTTCACCTCATGGTAGGAATGTAATCAATATTTTCAAGTAAAATGAATATATCTTCAATAAATAACTTTATATCTCCAACTACTTTAGCTGAGACAACCTCTTTGTGTTGGGGATGATGCCCTAAAGTCTCGTGTCCTGTAATTTGTAAACAGTTTGTACGAACGCTTGTGATGTATAATATATGATATTTATTTCACTTCTTGACTTTGCACATTTGGATGTTTTATTTGCTTTACCACAAACCAATAAACTAAAATCCCTGGTTGTCTTTATGTAACTTAAGCATGTATATGGTGACATACAAGTGGATCATGTCTTAAGAGATAACCAACATGGTCTGTAGTATATGGATATAGGAGGGAAACCTCATCCTGATAATGCTACAGATGTGACCTACTTAGTGGAACAAGTTACAAGTGTTGTGACTTGCTACAAATGTTCTGATCTTGATCATGTTGGGATTGGTGTCCTAATTCTCCCAGAGTCTCGTTTTGTAAAGATACACATTGTTCAATGAATAAAATAAGTGTTATTTAATTCTGCCATTTACTCATATCCAATAAACAAAGCTCCTTGGTGATTATGTGAAATTAAGTATGTATATGTGATATACAAGTGGATCATGCCTTAAGTGATAAGCTAAATCGGTCTGGAGTATAAGGATTAAGGTGGGATACCTAATCCTGGTGACACTACGGATACGGCCTGCTTTGTAGAGGTTCGCAAGTGTTGTAAACTACTACAGATGGTTGATCTTGACCATTCATGTGGAGACGTGGAGCGGGGGTGTCCTATACAAAGAGTTTGTATAAGATCTGAACCACGAGATGACTAGACTCTATATATAACGCCGTTTATACTAGAGACTTGCATCTCATCTAAACGATCATAGGTGACACGACCTCAATCCTGAGTGTTTTGTGAACTCCTGCCTTTGAGGGCGGTCCTTTAATTAGTATGGGTGAGAGTGGCAAGATTGCCAACTCATCATGCCTACCTTTATGGGAACTTGTCTGATCTGGGAGCTGAGAACTCAATCCACAATATGGAATTCACTTCTTTCCCAAAGCAGGGATAAGTAGAGAGATTGCTCCCTTAAGGGCTGATTCTGGGGCTTGAACATAGTGGCCACAACTTTTATTACTTGAAAGCATGCGCATGCATCATGAAATATAAGAGTTATATTTTGCATGCATTGAGCATTATCATGCATCATCCTTTTATTATAAATGTTATAGTCTAAGGGTGAATGGAAGCATGTTTTGCTTGTTTCATTGCAGTTTTGTATAAGTATTATATAAAAGAAGTAGCAATGAATGGACAATGCATTGAGCATGACACTTAGGCCGTTTATAAGCGTTATGAATGCCTTGCATGTGTTAGCTTCACATTGTGGTTTTTCCATTTATAAGTGTTATAAAGGAAATTAGGCCTAAAATCAATAATTCAGAGTTGCATGTAAACTTAGGGTGAACTCAAGTTTTAAAAGGGTTTTAAAATTGGATTGAGATAGACCTAAGTTCAAATGGTTCTAAAGAGTTTAGTAACCTAGATTAATCTTTTAAAATCGGTTTAATAGGATTAAATTGGTTGGAATAAAAGATTAAATTTGTTGTAAACCTGTCTATAAGGGAATTTTTGTCTAAGGCGGGTTCTGGCTAGGCTGGGGTTCTTAAGTTGACGGAAATGAAACACCCCTACCTGGGAACCTACCTGGAAAGGTGAATTAGATAGATTTTCAACAAGCATGCGACGATTTGGTCAAAGACTCCATTAAAGAGTTTAATGGATGATGATCAAAAGTTGTTCAACTATCCAAAGTAAAAGTTACTCTTGGGAAAATCTAAAAGTCACTTAGTTAAAATCCTTAGCCGTGTTTTTTCTAAGTAAACTAAACCCTAGGTTATAAAATACTCAGTTGGAGGAGGAGGCGTATCAGATATGTCTATGATTCTACTCATGTTTCTCCCTGTATGTTCACACCGTGAGATTCATGCTTGGCCTCGAGATGCCCCAGGATGCATCCCCCTTCGGATGGTGTTTACATGAGTCAATATCAAGGTGGATGGGGAGAGTTTTTATAGTAAGTGGGTGAAGGGTGTGTGCCAACACGTCCTATGGTCTCTATCATTGGTTCACACCGTGAGATCATTTTGTACGCCCTTGTGTCGCCTTCGATGCGGCCCCCTTCAAATGGGTTTTGTGTAGTTGGTCAATATCAAGGTGAACTCCAGAAATGGATAGGGTCACTTTTGGTTTTGCCCCAATCGGATTTTTTCCCTTCGGATTGGCCTTTTGGGACGAATCTCTAGGGCTTAAAATGGCAGGTCACACTTACGAGAGATTGTTAAGCAAGTTAATGATCTCTTGGCCAAATCAATGATGGCTAGTCGTTATAGGAGTAAAAGTTGTTCTGGTATTAATGACTGGTTGAGATCTTCTCAATTCATAGGAGGGATAACTAACCTCCTTTCGGCGGCTTTTGTCTTAAACCTTTGAAGCATCATTGCGAAACTAGATGTCACATGGGGTTCATGTTAGTTTTGCTAAAACCTTATTGGATATTGTTTTGTTTTACAACGGGTATTTGCTTAAAACCTAACGTAGGTCAATGTGTTTTTCTTTTCAGTAACTCGTTAGTATTTTCGTTTAAAGCTTTTAAAAAATGACTGATTTATTACAATGGAAAGAATCATGTGAAACAAATTTCGTGGCAAACGACCTCCATCCCACTACTCTCCAAAAGAGGAAACAAGACAGTAAATATGATTTATTA
>NC_052353.1:61850468-61951314 GCF_009727055.1 Benincasa hispida
ATACTGTCTCCTTTTCTGAGAATAAAGTGTTTATTTTCAAGAATGGAATGGAGATTGGTTATGGTTCAATGGAAAATAACTTATATGTACTAAGGTTGTTAGTCATAAAAGCCTTGTTTAACACTGAAATGTTCAGTATGGCAACAACAACTAAAAGACCAAAGGTTTCTCTAAAGGAAAATGCCCATCTTTGGCATCTAAGGTTAGGTCACATCAACCTCAATAGGATTGAGAAGTTGGTGAAAAGTGGACTTCTAAAGAGTTTAGAAGAAAACTCCTTGTTGGTATGTGAATCATGCCTTCAAGGCAAGATGACCAAACGACCTTTTATTAGAAAAGGTTATAGAGCCAAGGAAGCCTTGGAGCTTGTACATTCAAACCTCTATGGTCCGATGAATGTTAGAGCTCGAGGTGGGTATGAATATGTCATCTCTTTCATAGATGATTATTCAAGGTTTGGGTATCTCTTCCTAATGCAACGTAAGTCTGAAGCTCTTGACAAGTTCAAGGAGTATAAGGCCGAAGTTGAAAACTTGTTAGGTAAGAAGATAAAACACTACGATCAGATCGTGATGGAGAGTATATGGACCTCCAATTCCAGAACTATATGATAGAACATGGGATTGTGTCCTAACTCTCGGCCCCTGGTACACCTCAGCAGAATGGTGTATCAGAAAGGAGAAACAAGTCCTTGTTGGACATGGTTCAATCTATGATGAGTTATGCTCATCTTCTAGACTCATTTTGGGGTTATGCAGTGCAGACTGCATGTTATATCCTGAACAACGTTCCCTTGAAAAGTGTTTCTGAAACACCTATTGGGTTATGAAGAGGCCATAAAGGTAGTTTATGCCACTTCAGAATTTGGGGTTGTCCGACACATGTATTGGTGACTAACCTAAAGAAGTTGGAACCGCGTTCGAAGGTTTGCCTCTTTGTGGGTTACCCCAAGGAAACGAGAGGAGGATACTTCTATGATCCAAGTGAGAACAATGTCTGGGAGCTGTTGATCCACCTGATGGGGTAAGATCTATTGGGTGTAAGTGGATCTATAAGCGAAAGAGAGGTGTAGATGGAAAGGTGCAAACATTTAAGGCTAGGCTCGTGGCAAAGGGTTATACCCAGGTTGAGGGAGTTGACTATGAGGAAACTTTCTCACCTATTGTCATGCTTAAGTCTATTCGGATTCTCCTGTCCATAGCCACATTTTACGATTATGGAATATGGCAAATGGATGTCAAGACTGCCTTTCTGAATGGTAATCCTGAGGAGACCATCTATATGACTCAACCAGAGGGGTTCGTAGTTCCAGATCAAGATCAAAGAGTTTGTAAGCTTAATAGATCCATTTATGGACTAAAACAAGCATCTCGATCTTGGAACATCAGATTTGACACTGCTGTCAAGTCGCTTGGCTTTGACCAGAATGTTGATGAGCCTTGTGTTTACAAGAAGATCATCAACAGCTCAGTAGCTTTCCTGATACTGTATGTGGATGATATCCTACTCATTGGGAATGATGTAGGATATCTGATTGACATTAAGAGTTAGCTAGCTACCCAGTTCCAAATGAAAGATTTGGGTGAGGCACAATATGTTTTAGGGATCCAGATCATTCGGGATCGCAAGAACAAACGATTAGCCCTGTCTCAGGCATCATACATTGATCAAATGTTGATCAGGTACATGATGCAGGATTTCAAGAGGGGTTTGTTACCTTTCAGGCATGGCATCGTTCTATCTAAGGATCAATGTCCTAAGACACCTTAGGAGGTTGAAGAGATGAGACGGATTCCCTATGCTTCTGCTGTAGGAAGCTTGATGTATGCAATGTTGTGTACCAGACCAGACATTTCCTATGCAGTAGGGATTGTCAGTCGGTATCAGTCCAATCCAGGATTTGATCACTAAACGGCAATCAAGACGATCCTCAAGTATCTTAGAAGAATGAGGGACTACATGCTTGTGTATGGAGATAAGGATCTGATCCTTACAGGATACACGGACTCTGACTTTCAGACCCATTGAGATTCTTGCAAATCGACATCGAGGTCAGTGTTTACTTTGAATTGAGGGGCTGTAGTTTGGCGAACAATCAAGCAAGAATGTATCGCGAACTCCACTATGGAAGCCGAATACGTAGAAGCTTGTGAAGCAGCTAAAGAGGCTATTTGGCTGAGGAAGTTCCTTACAGATTTGGAAGTTGTTCCAAATATGGATTTGTCGATCATACTGTATTGTGATAACAGTGGGGCTATGGTAAGTTCGAAGGAGCCTCGGAGTCATCATCGAGGTAAGCACATAGAACGGAAATATCACCTGATCAGGGAGATTGTACGTCGTGGTGTTGTGATAGTCGAGCATATCGCATCGGAGCACAATGTTGCTGATCCTTTTACAAAGGCCCTCACGGCTAAAAGGTTCGAGGGTCACCTGGAGAGTCTGGGTCTGCAGGATATGCGACATCTTGTCTAGGGCAAGTGGGATATGATATTGGAGTATGCCCTAGTTTATTGTATATTGTACATTTTTATATTGTATTGTACATTAGTCTCCCGAGTCATTAGGACAAGTGGGAGATTGTTGGGATTGGTGTCCTAATTATCCCAAAGTCTCGTTGTTTTGTAAACACATTGTTCAATGAATAAAATAAGAGTTATTTAATTCTGGCATTTACTCATATCCAATAAACAAAGCTCCTTGGTTATCTTATGTGAAATTAAGCATGTATATGTGATATACAAGTGGATCATGCCTTAAGTGATAAGCTAAATCGGTCTATAGTATAAGAATTAAGGTGGGATACCTGATCCTGGTGAGACTACGGATACGGCCCGCTTTGTAGAGGTTTGCAAGTATTGTAAACTACTACAGATGGTTGATCCTGACCATTCGTGTGGAGACGTGGAGCGGGGGTGTCCTATACAAAGAGTTTGTATAAGACCTGGACCATGAGATGACTAGACTCTTTATATAACGCTGTTTATATTAGAGACTTGCATCTCACCTAAATGACCATAGGTGACACGACCTCAATCTTGAGTGTTTTGTGAAATCCTACCTTTGAGGGCGATCCTTTGATTAGTATGGGTGAGAGTGGCCAGATTGCCAACTCAACATGCCTACCTTTTTGGGGACTTGTCTGATCTGGGAGTTGGGAACTCAATCCACAATATGGAATTCACTCCTTTCCCAAAGCAGGGATAAGTAGAGAGATTGCTCTCTTAAGGGCTGATTCCGGGGCTTGAACATAGTGGCCACAACTTTTCTTTGGAAGAGAAGACTAAGTCATAGTAGGACTATGATTTATGTTCATTAGAGTGATCAGTGATACTTAAGGAGACAGATGTAACTATAAGGGCATAACGGTTATTGGCTCAGCTGTACTTACGAGCGATCTGTGAAGGGTTGTCACACTACTGATTGGTTAAGATGGACACATAATATGTCTGTAGTGAGGAGAGTTCAGCTGTCAGTCTTTAGTGGCTGTCTCTTATACACATCTATGTATGTATAAGAGACAGGTGAAGGGTTGTCACACTACTGATTGGTTAAGATGGACACATAATATGTCTGTAGTGAGGAGAGTTCAGCTGTCAGTCTTTAGTGGAGTGCCTGGTAGTTAACGGATGGTGGATCCCGTGACTAAAGAGTTTAGTCAGTTATTCACGTATTGTTGGAGCTTCGGATCTACAGGTCCATGAGGTCCCCTTGGTAGCTTGGATTCATGTTGAAGGATCACTTCTTGTTGTTGATTTGAAATGTTCAAATTGACAAGAGGTATTTTAATTATATGTGATACAATCGGTATGATGTATGAGATACATCTAGTGAAGGATTGATGTAAATGAGATTTATATTAAGTACCATAGAATAGGAAAAGAACTATGGTTTATATGTTTCATGAGATGAAATATTAAAACTATAGATTATCAATATAGTATGATAAGTTGGTTATCATTTATGTTTATAATAATATTAATTATTAGATAATTAATACTTTTTCTTTTAAATAACCAAAGTAGTGGGTGGTTATTGATCATGGTAACCGTGAGTTTAAAAGGAAATCGGTTTCCTATTTTGAAAAAGAGTTTTTACAAAAGTTTTAACAAAAATTTGAATAGAATTTGAGTTTTCTCTCCGCCGAAAAGAAACTCACGGAAGTCGTCAAGTAAATACAGATTTACTAAACGACGGCTGAGCTAGGTAAACGATCGTGTAGATGCTAGCTAAACGATCATGCAGTGTTTACTAAACGATCTCATAGCTTTGCTAGATGATCACTGGCCTAAGGTAAACGATCTTTAGAATCGACCGAGCTAAACGATAGAGTTAAACGATCGCATAGCTTTTGTTAGACGACTGCATAATTTTATCTAAACGATTGGGCATCGACCTATACGATAGGTCTCCGACTTCTCCCACTTGCCCAGTCATGTACACGATTTATCTTTCCTCCGTTCGTCTGCCTTACACCAAGTCCGAACAGAGCCCACCTTCTGGATTCTCACACCAAAAATACCAAAGTCGCCTTGTTGTGGTGTCAGACTCAACTCAACACCGTTGAGGTTTTTTGGAGGTCGTTCCTGGTGCTACGGAGGAGTTCGTGACCGAGGATATCGTTGAGGACGAGCGCAAAGTGTTCATGCAGTATTGTGGTCGTGTAGATCGAGCGCTCGTGGTTGCTGTGACATATTAGAGTGCGCATCAGAGCGTAGAGATGCTTTTGTCATTGTTAGTACAGTTTCTCACTCTGTACATTTATTGTATCATGCTGTAATTTCTTTGTAAATTGTATAACCACTTGTATTGAAGTCGACTGTAAATGATTTATTGATTTATGATTGTAATTTGGAATGGTCTTGCTTCTGCTACTCACGGAAATCTCGTTTCCTATTTCCTTCAGATTATTCATGTGGGGATGTGCGAGCGGGGCATCCTATACAAAAGAGTTTGTATAAGACCTGACCACGAAGTGTTAATGTCTCGTTATATAACACCATTCATGACAAAGACTTCACTTCATTAGAATGACCATAGGTAACATAACCTCAATCCTGAGTGAGTTGGGAACTCCTGCCATTGAAGGCGGTCATTTGATTTGCATGGGTGCGAGTGGCCAAGTCGCCGACTCAAACCTACCACTTTGGGGATTCATCTGATTTGGGAGCTGGGAACTTTAATGCGTTTAACATAACCTCAAGGTCTGCGTTTGTTTAACTGAATCCCTGAGTTTGACCCTGGACTTACCAGGAACCTAAATTAGATTTATACTTGGGTCTGGTTTAGTAAAACTTGAACGTCAATAATAGGAGTGTCGTGCGTTCTGTTGCATACATTTTTAACGCACCAACACGTTATAATTACTAACGCATCAAAGCATCAACGCATCACTTATACTTAGAACTTGTTTTTCCAATTTATTTTATACAATACACTCCCAGCTCAAATCACGATAGCAACGAACAAGTTTTTGACGCCGTTGCCGGGGATTCAGAAACAAAACTAACCAGAAATTTTGTCTGTATCTGTTGTAGGAACACTTCGGTCAAGGGAATATTACAAGCTAAGCCTAAGCTTGTGAATATTTATGAGAAGGGAGAGCACTTCTGAACTCATATACGACCCCGAGATTGAAAGGACCTTCCGACGTAGAAACTGATCTAATCATTGTCGAAGGTTGAGGCAGCAATTTCTCAAACAACAGAACAGGCAACGAGCAATGGCGGAAGAACAGGAAAATCAGCAACTAGCTCAGCAACTAGCCCATGCTACACAAAATCCAATCCTAATGGCGAATAGCAGCACGCGTCCCATGAGGGAGTACGCATCCCCTGTACTGTATGATCTCTCTCCAGGAATCATATACCTAACGCCAGATGGGACGAGGTTTGAGATGAAATCTGTAATGCTCCAAATGCTCCAAACTACTGGACAATTTGGGGGTGGTCGTGGTGAAGATCCTCACGCCCACATGAAGTGTTTCCTGGAAACGTGTAATTCATTTGTGATTCCTGGAATCACCCCAGAGGCGACCAGGTTGTCTTTGTTCCCCTATTCTTTGCGTGATGACGCAAAACAATGGGTAAGCTCACTGAAGCCTGTCTCTTATACACATCTAGATGTGTATAAGAGACAGCCTTAGAGGTGTTCCCCTATTCTTTGCGTGATGACGCAAAACAATGGGTAAGCTCACTGAAGCCTGGTGAAATCACCACCTGGGAGAAGTTGGTAGAAAAATTTATGCAAAAATACTTCCCACCTACCACCAACGTGAGGAGGCATCGAGAGATTATGAACTTTGAACAAGAGGAAGTTGAAACCTTAAGCGCCGCATGGGAGCGTTTTAAGGGTTTGGTCAAGAATTTTCCGAACCATGGACTACCACTAACTATCCAAATGGAGACATTTTACGGAAGATTGAATAGAGCATCGTAGATGGCAGCAGATGCAGCAGCGGCTGGTGGACTTATGGACAAATCTTACACTTAAGCTAAAGATATATTAGACCGCATTGCTAAACACAACATGGAATGGGTGGACGATACGTATGATGGAAGAGCTGACTGGAAGAAGAGATCTCAGAACATTAATTCTATTGATTCCAACGCAATAGCCACACTTTCTGCACAAGTGGCTACGATGACCAGCCTTTTGCAGAACACAACGCTAGGAAACGCATCAAATCAGCAGAAGGTGAATCAGGTAGAAGCGTTCGGGCAGCCCATGGTTAGCTGTGTGGGCTGTGGAGACCGTCACATCTATGCGGATTGCCCACAGAATCCTCAGTCAGTATGTTTCATTAAAACAACCCATTTTCCAATTATATAATCCTGGATAGAGAAACCATCCAAATTTTTCTTGGACAGGAGGAAATCATCAGAAGCACCACCCAGGGACGAACCAACAGCAAAGGAATGGACCGTCGCCTACATTTCAACAAATTCATCAGCATCACCAACAACCCTTCAATAGAGGAGGACGGGCGTCGAGTTCAGGATCTATGCTTGAGAACCTATTGAAGGAGTACATAGGCCAAAATGATGCGTTACTGAAAAGCCAGGCGTCGTCTATCAGAAACCTGGAAATACAGGAAGGGCAGATAGCGAGCGAATTGAAGAGCAGGCAGCCTGGAGTTCTACCTAGCAATACTGAAACACCTGGGTACAACAATGGGAAGGAGAAATGTCACGCGGTTACGTTGCAAAGTGGAAAAGCTCTAGAAGAAAGAAGAATGAATCCAAGAAACAGCAGTCCTTCAAAAGAACGCATCACACGTTCAATGGATCAAGAAGAAAGAATGCCTGAGACCACAAGCCATTCAGAACCCAGTACGTCTAACGCGGGAGAACCTGTGGTGCTGCTGAACGCACCATTCCCTAAACGTCTGATGAAGAAGAATGATGAACAAAAATTCAAGCTCTTTCTTGAGCCCTTGAGGCAATTGTATATCAACATTCCACTTATAGAATGTAACGCATGGGAGTTGCTCAAGGTACGACGAACTAAAGAAGGAATTAAAAGACTGACAGCCCGCGAGGCAAGGGCGAAAGAAGACAGCTCTCCAAAGGGAATTGGAGAATGAATTGAGAGAGTTAGCAAGGGAAGCCAAAGAACACGTGGCAGAAAAACGCAAGGTAACCGACGCGTTACCTAAGAAAACCTCGGGAAGAAAGCGTCAATTCAGTGACATACTTGTAGAAAAAGGATTCTTTCCCGAGCGCCACGCACTGCCAATATACATAACAGAAACAATAAATGCAATGGGCTGGAATCAGTTCTGCATTGGGCACACACGGATTTGGCCTAACCTCGTCCGCATGTTCTATAGCAGCAAATTTGACATGGAGAAGAACACAGCCTTCGTTGATGAGGTATTAGTGCATTTCTCAGCCGACAAGATCTACGAAGTGTTCAACATCGATAGTAATCCGGACGCTAAAGGTAATCGCATCTTAGAGCAGCCAACAGCAAGCCAACTGGAAGATAAGTTAACGGTAGCCAGACCTGGAAGCAAGTGGAAAAAATCTAGAAATGGAGCAAAGATGCTAGCTTCCAGGAACTTAACCCCAAACGCGAATCTATGGTACTATCTGATCAAAAGAAGCATCATGCCTACAACGCATGATGAAACACTGTCAAAGGAACACATCCTGGCTACCTATTGCATCATGCAGTGCATCCCTTTAGACGTTGGAAGAATAATAAGGGATCAGACCAAGGCCATCAAGACTAAACCACGAGGATAACTCTACTTCCCATGGCTGATCTGTGCACTATGTAAACGCAGGGGCATCCCTCTAGGGGATGATCATGAAGAGATCGATGGTTTGATAGATACCAAGTTAGTAAGCCATTTACTTCGTGGTTCGCCACATCAACCTGCCTTACCTACCAAAGAAGTGGCAACCAAACCTCGATCATCAAAGCGCGCCCCCAAAAGAAGACATGTCCAGATTGTTGAACACAGCGATGAAGCTTCAGAACATGAAGATTATGAAACATAGCTTGATCATACGGATGAAGAAGTGCAGCCAATCCTCAACCTTACTCTCCATGACTCGCCAATGGCCCCACTAGAAGGAAATCTTGATCAAACGTATCAAGAACCTACTAACACAGATCAAGACATCCCTTATTCCCTTCCTTCGCCCTCAATAAGTCCAATTCCCAATTTTGTGCCTCCTCCAACAATATTTGAACCAACTAGGTTAGGATCGAGCAACGCAGCAAATTTTGAAGACCCAGTTGGAAGAAGTGAAGAACCAACACCACCTCAATGCAGTGCTGACTTAGAAGAGTTGAAAACTTTTTTCAGTGATCAGCTCAGACCATTGGCCGCGTCCATCGAAGGACTTCAGCAACAGAACCGGGTTCTAAGAGACTACCTAAGGCAGCAAACAAGACAGATGCAAGACCAATTCGTTTATACAACACAGTACATCAACCAGGTCTTGGTTGGAATGTTTGCTCTGCCTCCATTGCCTGCTCATCTTAGAAACCCCTTGCGCTTTATGGATGAAGATCTTGAAGAAGAACGCAGAGATGACGTGCCAGCACAATAGGGTGTTGGGTTATTTTTGTATTTTGATTTAGTGATGTTCTTTTGTACTTGCTTAACTTTTTTGTTTGTTTCATGTGAATCTATGAAAATGAATGAGAAATTCCTATCATTTTGTTCCTTGCGTTTGACCCTAGCATATTTTATTTTTGTTTTTTAGATATTTTCTAAGTCTTGTACTTTGCCTGACCTCAATGATATCAACAATATGAAATCTATAAGTATAGAGTAGGCGTTAGGAAAATCAACAAAGCCTGAACTTATGTAAAAAGACTATTGTTTTCTTTCTAACGCGTGAAAGCTTTAAGTCTCAAATCCTTTCGGACTCTTAAAGCCTTTTTGAAATTTTGTTTCTCTTTTAGCAATGAGGATTTAGCTCGTCTCCAAATTTGGGATGAGTATAGCTCATCTCCAAATTTGGGGATGAAGGAAATCCGAGTTAAGACGCATCAAACGAGTACATCATAAAGAAAAGGAAACAAAATAAGAAAAATGTTAAACACAACTCTTCTGTCATTACTTCAAAAGAAAAACCTCAAAATGGCATGAGTTAAGTTGGAATAGGCACTTAACCGTAGTTGGATGCTCACATGACACCCATGGGGGCAAGCCACAATGAAGTTAAGTTTTCTAGACCAACGCGTCTTATAGAACTCCTCTATCTAGTCTGAAGAAATTATATCTTGAAACGCATGAATATTAGATATGAGTTTAGTTGTGAAGGGTTCTCACCCGTAGTTGGATGCTCGCATGACACCTGTGTGGGCAAGCCAAAACGAAGTGGGGTACCTGGAACAACGTATGGGTAAGTGAATTCATAATTTTTTTTTCTTTTTATCCGACATTTATCTTAAAAAGAGCATCTAACGCATTGTTGGTTTAGAAAAAAAAACGAGAATGTTTTGAGAAATGAAAGGAGTTGTTGATAAAAGATCTGCTGTATCTGAAACTAAACATTAGTCCTTTTAGAAAAGAGTCATTCTGCGTTACATTTTCCAAATTCTTGTCTCGAGCTTATGACTAAATATGATGAGAGGTGAACTCTGCACACTTAAGACAAAGGAGATAACAAAGAATTATTTTGGAATGCTTGAGGACAAGCATTGTTCAAATTTTGGGGTGGTGATAACTTGTAGAAATATAAGTTATTTTTGCTCTTAAGTTGGAACAACTAAGGTTTTTAATGATAAATTCTCCCCATTTTTAGTAGAAACGCATGGAATTATTCAAACATTAGCAAACTCATGCAAAAGAAGTTTTATTACTAAATATTGCGGCTCTAACGCATTGTATTGCAGGATCTTTACAAAAAGCTAACGCATAATCAAGAAGTGCCACAGGGAAAGCTCTAATGCGTGGGCCATGCGTCGGAGGGAATTCAACGCAAAGAAGATACATTGATTCAGGCTGATTATGTCACATCACCACTTGCAATATGGGCATCTGCAGCAGGCGGCGTCTGAAAAGCTTCCAAGAGTCAGGCGGCTGACCAGGGCATGGACTTTAATGCTGACAAGGGCATGGACTTTAATGCTGCCCATTCACCAAGTGGACATGACCAACGCCTATAAATAGATGAAGTCCCTCCAGAGTTCGCAGACAATTAGAAGACAGTACATAGAAATTTATCAAGACTCTCACTCTCTGTAATTAGCGTAGTCGTAGTTTAAGCTATGTTGTGGTGCCAAGACGATCAGAAGGGTTGAGAACCACCACCAATGCCAGTCAGGGAGTGGAGGAAGCCAAGCTTGAGAAAGACACTTCGTCCAACTCCTATACAAGTGATTGTACACAACATAATTGAGCGAGCCAAAGAGATACAAGAGATTGTACTCTGCGGCTTGACTCAGTTTCTTTCATCTCATTTATCACTTTCATTGCATTTGATTGAATATTGCTTTTGTAAAGACAATTTTCTTCTTTATAAAATTCATATATTTGATCTATCACATTTTCCCATTGTTTATTTCTTGTTTATGTTGAATGCATTTATACTTTATGCAAAACTTCATTTCAACGTTTAAGCCAACTTGATCAATTGGTAAAAGCATCTTTAACTTAGATTGTTCGAGAGAATAACTAAGCCGCATCAAGTAGGACGCCTAGTACATCTAGAGATAGACTTATTGGTGTCTATTGCATTCTGTGTTTAACGTATGCATCCTAGAGATAGGTTTTGTATGTTATTTGCATTGAGAAGTGTTGAATAAAGTCTAACGCATAAACAAAAGATAAGCAAATCATCCCATCTCATCCACATCACATTCTGGTTTATATACATTCATCTTAGACCAATGCATACCACTTACATTAAACTCCATTTTCGCATGATCCATTTAATCACTACTCAACTCTTTTGTATCTTCTTGCAAAGGCACAACACTTAATGTAAATAACACATTTTTCTCATATATTTAGGAAAACCCCTACAATAGCTACAACGCAAGGTCTGCATTTGTTTAACTGAATCCCTGAGTTCGACCCTGGACTTACCAGGAACCTAAATTAGATTTATACTTGGGTCTGATTTAGGAAAACTTGAACGTCAATAATAGGAGTGTCGTGCGTTCTGTTGCATACATCTTTAATGCACCAACGCGTGACAATTACTAACGCATCAAAGCATCAACGCATCACTTATACTTAGAACTTGTTTTCCCAATTTATTTTATACAATACACACCCAACTTGAATCACGATAGAACCGAAACAATGATATAAAACTATAGGTTATGAATATAATATGATTATATTTATTATTTTATTAATTGGACAATTATGAGATAATTGCTCGACGTTTTCTCCGAAATCGTGTGAAAGTGGGAAGTTTAATTCGGTTTTGTAACTGAATAATAAAATGAAAATGGTTTTTCATTTTTGCATAAGGTTCGCATAATTACATCACGACGTGTTGTTATCCATCGCTTAGTATTTTCAGAGCCTATACGATAGATTTGACTTCCTAAACGATCGCATTCATCCGTGGACCTTTTCTCTAAACAATCACTTACTATTTCCTAGACGATCGCTTAGTGCCTGAGCTTGTCTAAACGATCGTATAGACGATCACTTAGCTTTTCCTACACGATCGTGTACCTCGCCTAAACGATCAAGCACCCGACTCTACAATAGTCCTTCACTTCTCCCACTTACTTGATCTTTTGTACACGATAGCCTTTCCTTCTCACCTCTACCAAATTCAAACAAAGCCCACCCTTTGGATTCTCACTCTAAGAATACTGAGGGCTCCAAGTGGTGGTGTCGTCCCCATTTCCTGGTGTTCATGCGAAGCCGTTCGTGGTAGACGATTGAAGGGGCTGAACGTTTGCTTGCTGGTCTAGCAAAAGCAAAAGGTGTTCGTTCGCGGAGAGAGTGAGTCTTGCTGAAGAAAGTCTTCAACTGGTATATTTACTCATTCTCTTGTCATTTATCTTTTTAGCATGTCAGTAATTTAGTGTTGTTAATGCATATTTGTATGTGTGAATGTATATGTGGAAATTATGTCACAATGAATTGGAAAGATTCACTTCCGCTCATAGATACTCTTGTACAAGAATTCCTTCACTTCGATCTCTACCTTAAAGGTTGTTTAACCTTCTGTAAGCTACCTCTAGGAACTAGTTTCCTAAGCAAAAATGAAAATATGATTAACGGCACCTGAATCTAATATCCATGTTAATTTATCATTTTCCACTAAGCATGTTTCAATGACAAGTAAATCATGTTTACTTTGTTGTTCTTTCTCAGTTTTCTCATCTATGACATTCGTGTTTATTACTTCTAACATGTTCAGAACATGTTCATTAACAGAAGCTTTATCCTTTATGTCATGGTTATAAATTTCTTCGAGAAAATCGTTGTTGACAAATTGCCCAAACAATGTCTGTAACAAATCTATGATTTCTTTAGCAAAAATCATGTTCTCGAATTTCTTAGCTAGTATATTAGAAATATTTGCTAAGATATAGATTCAAGCCTTTTCATTTGCCTTAATCCATCTATCATATGAGTTCCAAACTCTTTGGTTTGCAGATGAGTTGGGAGATAGAGGACATTCCTCTGTTAAAACAAATTTTAAATCATCATATGCTAGTATTGCGTTTATATTTGATTTCCATGTTAAAAAATTAATATCGTTAAATCTATTGAAAGCGATTCATTTAGAAGAATTCGACATGCTGAAAAAATAAAAAAATTCTAATCAGTAAATTGCTTTTGAAACCAATCAAATTTTAGCAAAAGTAATAATGTACCTAAATTTCATTTTTTATTTGCAACGATACTTTAGTGAGTCAAAATAGATGCTACCGAGGGACAGTCAAATATTCATTCACTTAAGCAAGATATTCTTGACTAAATACTAATTCCAAAATAACTCTTATTCCTATAGTTATTTAGTTACCATTTTTGGTCAAGAATTTACTAACTCTTAGTAACTCTGGTAAATGTAACCCTCAATCTTCAAATCTCAGATATTGACCCCAACGATGCTTCTGAATTGAATATTCAAGGTTAGGAATGGACCTAAGAAATCCTATCCATTTCTGGAGTTTGAGTTGTTCCAAATCCTATGTTACAACCGTCCGAGGGGATAGCCGCCGAAAAAACGACTAGCTTATGTTGCCTAAAAATGACAAGTAGGTGCAAGTAGGCGCAACATAGGAATCTCACAGTCCAAACTAATGGAAGAGACCGTAGGATATATTGACACACATCCTCCACCCACTTACTATGAACTACTTTCCCTATTCACCTTACTATTGACCCATACAAACACTTCTGAATGGATGTCACTCCCAAAGTGACACAAAATCGAGCATGAATCTCACGGGAGAGCTAAAAATAACATATCGTATACATTATTAATCTTCTACTGAAGTGTTCTATTTGTTTTTGGTAAATATTTACTTAGGTATATTTTGGATAATAAATAACCTAAGTTTAGGTGATTATCCAAGTGTAATGTTTATATTTGGATTTAACCTACGACATCTAAGTGATAAACCATTTTATTACCTCGCATCGCTCACGCATGCTCATAAAATCGGGTTAACAACACTCAAGAACCGGCTAAAATCCCCAGGTAACAGTTGTTTCGTAAACCGTCAACTTAAGTACCTCCAGCCTTAGACGAGATTTTAGCCCACGTGAGTTTGTAACCAAAATTTTACAAGATAACAAACTATTTTAACTATTAAAACAGGTTGTTATTTGTTAATCCTAGGTGGGCATACATCTTATCTTTGTTATGGATTTTAAATATCTAATTCATTTTATAACACTTTATAAAATATAGGCATACTTTCAATCCATAACATTCATCAAGCATTTCAAAATTTAATATTACACTTTATATTAAAACATGAAACCCTAACACATGCATATTATATATTATAACCATTTATAACATACTTTCAATGCATGGTACATGCTTCCTATGGTGGGATTTTAAATCTACATGGCATACTATATGCACATACAAGATTTATTTAATTATAACATACATTCATAATGCATAAATAATTAAACACACACTAATATGGACTAGTTTGCATTCTAAGTAAGTGAACAACCTAAATTATTACAATAATAATTGGTAAACAACTTTAAACCACTACAAGACTGCACAAACTGCTTGAAAAACCCTTGAACCAGCTCCAAGACTTCAAAAACCGACAAAAATCGATCAAAACTGGTCAAACCAGTCGAACCGGACTGGTCCATACCATCTGGACCGACTGAGCCATTTTCAGCTGAGCGGGCGATCGGATGGAGCAGCTGGCGCACGCGATCTGATGAGTCAGGAGATGGCTGGAGCTTCACAAGACGACTGAAACGCAACTTTACGAGACGAAAAAAACTTCACGGGACGGTTGGAGTTTCATGGGATGGTTGGAGTGCAGAAGACGTCTGAAGCTCACGAGATGGCTCGAACTTCACGAGACGACTGGAGTTTTCACAGGATGGCTGAAGTGCACAGGATGTTTGAAGCTCACAAGACGATTCAAACTTCATAAGATGCGAAGCTCACAAGACGGGTCAATGGGTCATAAACTAGGTCTGGGCTGTATGATGAACAACGTTGCAATGCTGCAAGGTAATAACTTCAAAAAACTTTTTTCTGCTGCTGAGCTTGCTTCCTTCTTTCTTCAATTACAACCTAATTACAACTCTATTGACTCTAATAAATTTATAGACACTTAAGCACACATTAAGGCCCATAAACAGATAGTCAATTACAAAAATTACTTCTGAATTGGAGAGAAATCTAATGCCAAAATTGAAATTATCCATATCAGCACCCACTTTCATACAACTTATGAAAAAACCCACCAAGCTAAAGTTAACATGAATTGAATGCTTAAATCATGCTCTGATACCAGTTGTTGGTGTTAACATTCAATATGCGGAAGCAATTAGGATTTTAAGCACTCTAATTCTATCAATTTTAGAACCAAGCAAGCATGTTCATAACTAAGAAATGGGGTTGTTGAGATTACCTTTGAAGAACTCTTCAATCCTTCAAATCCAGCTTGAATTCTACTCTTTAACAAGTTGTAAACTACCACTTGATCTTCCCTACTATTCTTTAGGACCTCATTTTGGATTGTGGAAACCAAAACGAGTTGAATTTTTTGGGAAAAAGGAGAAATTTTTTCTTTAGTAACCAAAAGTTGAAGAACACCTTCTTCATTCAAAATCTTAGCAAATTTTCAAAAATTGCATGTCAAATCCAGCTAAAAGCTTGTGGTTTCGATCAGCTTAGTCATGCAATCTAATTGCTCAACAAATTGACACCAAACATATTTTACAAAAGTGGAATTTAGGTGTTACATTGTGGGTTAAGTGGGAAAAATTCACTAACCCTTAATTTTCCATTTTTTAATATTAATTATTTTTAATTAAAATCAATTTTTCAATCTTGAAATCCAATTTACAAAATTAAAATTGGATTTAAATAAAAAATAATAATTTTTTAAATCTAATTTCAGAAATAAAATGGACAAATTATTAATCCTAAAATTAATTTTTAATTAATTAAATTAATTTAATATAATATCAAATATTAAATTAATAAAATACCTATACCAAATATGAATCTTTATTCATATAATTAATATTTAAATCATATTTAAATATTCTTCAATTCTCCAATTTTGTTTAATTTGATAATTAAATGTTTAATTATATCACATATAATTAATAATTTCCCTAATTCGAATATGAACATTTCAAATTTTCTCATTACGTTGTTCTAAGTTTTGATCCGTTTGTGAGCTAGTAGGGGGACCTAATGGACCTGCAAACCATAGGCTTCAACGATTCGAGATTAATTGGCTAAATGTTTTAACCGAATTAATCAACATTCGTTAACTACCCTGTCATTCCACTAAAGCCTAATAGTTGTACTCCCCTCACTGTAGATATATTTCTGTCCACTCGATATAACCATGATTAGTAAGTCAACCTTTCACAGATTGTTCTGGGTCAAAAGTTGTTTTACCCCCGAGATTACATCTTGTTCCTTAAGTCCCATTGATCCTTTAATGAGCAATTAGTTTGTGATTCAATCACCAAACCGAGTCCTTCTCAGGCCAATGAGAGGGTCGGACCCCTTGTTCGAGACTCGAAATCAACACTTAAGAGAACAATCTTTCTACTATCCTTAAAAGCGGGTAGGAGTGAATTCTGTTTTGCATCCTATGTTCCCAACTATCTACCCAGTCTTACTCCTAAAATGGGAGGCTTATTCAGCCGACATTGTTGGGCCAACTTTAACCCATGTAAATCTAAGGATAATCCCAAATAAACAGGGATTCATAGTTAACTCATGATTAAGGTCAAGTTACCTAGGTCATCACTTTGAAATAATCAGTCTTAAACAGCAAATAATGTTATAAGGTAAGAGTGACTTATTTCTTGGTCTAGTCTTATACAAACTCTTTGTATAAGACACCCCCACTCGCATGTCTCCACATGAACGATTTAGGATCACATCGTTTGTACTAAATACAAAGTCAGTCGCATCCAATAAGTCTCCAGAATAAGGTACCCAACCTTATCCGTATACTATAGACCATTTTGGCTATCTATTCAACTTGATTCACTCTTATGTCTTCACATAAAGTACTCATGTAATAGCCATGGATCTTAGTTTATTGGATTTAGGTTCTTTCTAAAATGAAATGAGTAATTTATACATTCAATAACAACTTTATTGAATAAACCTCAATAACATCCTTATTGATAACAGAATAAGTTTACTTGTTTACAAACCACGAGTTTTAGGACATAAAACCCAATAACACGAGCATGTAGTCACTCGTTCTCTGAAGATACTTGAAGATATTTTTAACAACGGTCTAGCGATCAAATCCTGGATTAGACTGATATCTATTGACTATCCCCACTGCATAGCAGATGTCCGATCTAGTACATAACATCGCATACATCAGGCTACAAACAGCCAATGTATAGGGGATCCGTCTCATTTCCTCAACCTCTTGAGGTGTCTCAGGACATTGTTCCTTAGACAAAATAACTCAATGCCTGGAAGGGAGAAAACCTTTCTTAGAGTTCTACATCAAAAACTTGACAAGCATCTTGTCAATGTATGATGCCTGAGATAGGGCCATTGTTTTATTCTTTCGATCCATAAATTTTTTAATGTCTGGAACAAATTGCACCTCTCCAAAATCTTTCATTTGGAATTGTGTCGCTAGCCAATCTTTAATTTTAGCCAGTAGACCTACATCATTCCCAATGAGTAGGATATCGTCTATATACAACACAAGAAAAGCTACTAAACTGTTAATGATTCTCTTATAAACATAAGACTCATAAACATTATGATCAAAGTCATAAGATTTAATCACAGTATCAAATCTTATATTCCAAGATCGAGAAACTTATTTCAATCCATAAATCGACTGATTAAGCTTGCAGACCTTTTACTTTTGACCTTGGGTTATGAATCCCTCAGGTTGCTCCATATATATGGTCTCCTCAAGATAGTCATTCAGAAAAGCAATCTTGACATCCATTTTCCAAATCTCATAGTCATAATATGAGGCAATGGACAGGAGTATCCAGGGATAGACTTCAACATGGCAACATATGAGAAAGTCTCCTCATAGTCAACTCCCTTAACTTGGGTATAATCTTTTGCCACAAGTCTAGCCTAAAAGGTTTGCACCTTCCCATTAGCACCCCGTTTTCTCTTGTAGATTCATTAGTAACCATAGGTTTTACCTCATCAGATTGATCTACAAGATCCCAAACTGAACTGAAGTACATAGACTCCATTTCGATATCCATAGCTTTGATCCACTCATCTTTTTCAACATCTTCCATTGCCTTCTTGTAAGAAAATGGATCCTCAACATCACCGTTCACTACGATAGCAAGAGTTTCTGTTAAACTCATATAACGAATAGGCGGGTTCGCAATCCTCCCATTATGTCGAGGATCCCTCAATGTNAAACTCATATAACGAATAGGCGGGTTCGCAATCCTCCCATTATGTCGAGGATCCCTCAATGTCTGAGGTAGATGCGACCTACTAGATGAACCAACTTCAACAACTCTTGTTGAAGGTTTAGTAGTTTCACTAGAAAGTTCACTTAACACTATCTTACTACAAGGCTTATGCTCCCTTATGTGGTCCTCTTCTAAAATGTAGTATTTGTTGACACAAACACTTTATTATCTTTATGATCATAGAAGTAACTACCTCTCATTCCTTTGGGGTAATCTACAAATAGGCACAATTTTGAATGAGGTTCCAATTTCTTAGGATTTTCCTCAAGTACATGTGATGGGCAACCCATATCCTAAAATGGTGTAAACTACCTTTACAACCATTTCATAATTCCAAAGGTGTTCGAGTAACACTCTTGGATGGAACGCAGTTCAAAATATAAGTTGCAGTTTGTATTGCATATCCCCAAAATGAGTCAGGTAAGGAAGCATAACTCATCATAGACCGAACCATATCCAATAAGGTTCAATTTCTCCTTTCTGATACACCATTATATTGAGGTGTACCAGCTGTTGAGAATTGAGATACAATTCCATGTTCTATCAAATAGTCTTGGAATTTCATTCTGTATACTCTCCACCTCGATTAATTGAAATGTTTTCATTGTTTTATTTAATGTATTTTCAACTTCAGCCTTGTACTCCTTGAACTTTTCAAGGGCTTCAGACTTATGTTGCATTAAATAAACATACCCATATCTAGAATAATCATCAGTAAAAGTGATGAAATATTCAAACCCTCCTCTTTCCTTAACATTCATCGAACCATAGAGGTCTGAATGTACAAGCTCTGAGGGTTTTTTTGTTCTGTGACCTTTCCAGTAAAAGATCTTTTAGTCATTTTTTCTTCAAGGCATGACTCACATATAGATAAAGAATTTTTTTCAAACTCAGTTGGAAGTCCATTCTTAACCAGTCTCTCAATCCTATTGAGATTCATGTGTCATAATCTTAGGTTCCAAAGATAGACATTTGCTTTAGGAGAAATTTTCTGTCTTTTATTCTGAGTTACCGCAATTTTAAATATTTAGGAGAGCTTTAGTTGCTAACGATCTTAGCACATATAGATTATCCTCCAGTTTAGTAGAACAAATATTAATACCATTTTTATAAATAAACACTTTATTTACAAAAAAAAAAAAAAAAAAAAAAAAAAAAAAAGATAAAGTATAATTTTGTTCAATAAGACACTTTACAGAAATTAAGTTCCTCATTAAGTCAGAAACTACATATGCATTTTCTAACAAAATATAAATTTTCTGTAAAGTAAGCCGGAGTCCTCCCATTGCCCTCGCAGAGACAACGTGCCCAGTTCCTATACTCATCGTCATCTCACCAGGTGTCGGCTGCTGCCAGGAATCAATTCCCTAAAATGAAGAACAAATGTGGTTAGTGACGCCTGATTTATTATCCAGGTCGAATCATCATTATCCACTAAACTAGTCTCCAATACAAGCAAAATGTATTTACCTTGTTTGGCTTTCTTCTTTTCTGCCAAATATTTGGGACAATTCCTTCTCTAATGTCCCTCATGGTTGCAATGAAAATATATTTCCTTTGTAGCCTTGGCCTTCTTGCCCATTTGGGCATCAACTGGTGGGTTAGCCTTCCCCTTTCCACCTTTATTCTTCTTCCACTTTTTGGTGTCGGAAAAGGAAGGCACAAACTTAGTTCCAGAGGTTGAATCTCTGTAGAACTTTTTGGAGGATGAGGCAACATTTGCCTCACCCTTCTCTTCCTTGACTTTCATCAAGGATTAGAAATTCTGTAGCTCGTTAAGCAAGGTGGTCAGGTTGTAGTCAATCCTATTCATAACAGCATTGCTACGGAATTGTAGGAAACTTTTATGTAAAGTTTCAGGTAAAGTTTTCAGGATGAAGCTAACCTGACTGACCTCATTAATAACGGACCCATTCATCTCCGCCACATTAAAGTGGACCATAATGTTCAGAACGTGTTCTCGAATAGAGGTCCTCTCTTGCATACGGGTATTGAAGATGAATTTAAAAGCGTTATGCTTAGGCTGAGCAAAGGTTGTCCGAACATTCCTCTCAGAAACTTCATAATCTCACGGACAGTGAGCATGGGCTCATGCTTCTTGGTCAAGACCTCGGAAAAACTTGCCAAGATATATACTTGGGCCTTTTCATTTGCCTGTACCTAGCGTTTGTATGCCTCCTGAACGTTTCGAGTGGCATTTGGAGTTGGGACTGGAGGACATTCCTCCACCAGGATAAATCGTAAGTTATCGATGATCAGAACTATATTGATTGTATTTTTTCATGTGATGTAATTATCGCTGGTTAATTTGTCGACGACGATAAGTCATATTGATAATATTGTTGAAATATGCAATTTATTTATATTAGTAATCCATGCATTATCCATTTTGGAAAAACCAATCAAATTTAGCAAAATAATTTAATGCACCCTATGTGACATCTATCTTGCAATGATGTTTCAGTGAGGCAAGGTATAAGTCACCATAGAGTGACATGTACCCTTTCACTAAAATGAGACCATCTCAACCAATAAACAAAACAACTATTTGTTCTTGTATTTATTAGTCACCAGTATTCGGTCTATAAATTGTTAACTAGCTTAACATTTTCTTTAAGTGTAACTCCTCATTTTAGATCTTAAAGTCCCGTCTCGATGAGCCAACCATAAGAAAAAAATCAATTGGGGAAAAAACTAAAACAACTTTATCCATATATGGAGTTTGAGTAAAGAGTCATGCAAATGCCATCCGAGAAGGGCACAAAAAAAGGTACCTCGAGGCCGAGCATGAAAATTTACTACAAACTAATAAGAGAGACCGTGGTATGTGTTGACACACGTCCTGCTTCCACTTACTATAAACACTATTTCCAGAATTGACCTATACAAACACCATCCGTAGGGGGACACAAGCAAAGGTGCCTCAAGGCCAAGTATAGGTCTCACAGTGTGAACTATGAGGAGAAACGTGAAAAGAACAATGAAGTATCGTATACCCATTTTCCTCCCACTGAGTATTTTACCTAGGGTTAACTTAACTTAGAAAAAATACGGCTACTTATTTTTACTAAGTGATTGTTTAATTTTGCCCAAAAATAACATTTACTTTGGATAGTTAAATGATTTTGATTAATATTTATTAAACATTTTAATAAACTTTTAATCAACAATTGCATGCTTGTAGCCAATCTATCCAATTCACTTTCCAAGTCAGTTCCCAGGTAGGGGTGTTCCGTTTCCATCCGCTTAAATAACCCAACCTAGACAGAATTGGCCTTAAACAAATGTCCCTTATATATACATTTGCTATAACTTTAATCTTTTATTAAAAAATAATTTAATCCTATTAAACTGATTAAAAAGATTAAACTATTTTTTAATCATATTAGAAATATTGTGAACTTAGGTCTATGTGAATCATATTTTAAGCTATTTAAAAATAATTTTAACCTAAGTTTGCATGCAATTTTTTATTGTTGATTTTAATTTCTAATTTCATGTCACCATAGAAATTATAAAATCTTGAAATAAATTAAAACTATACATTGCATTCAAAACCATACTTAGGAAAATTATAACAATTATAAAATTACCTAAAATAATGACATGCTTTATGTAATTTCCATTCCATTACTCAACATACATAACATTTATATATTAAAGTAATTAATAATGACATTCATCCAAATATGCTTATTAAATATTATAACAATTATAATATAAATTATGTATGATAATGTCATTAATGCATGCATTATATATTATAACATTTATATTATATGATGCATGAGCAGGCTATAAAATTAAATCATGCAACCATATTATAAATTTATAATACTTATGATACATGATTAAATGCATAATCTATGGTGGGATATTCTATATGGCATACATTATGATATATAAATATATATATATATATATATAAACCATACATCAAATGCATAATTTAAATAGCAATAAATGGATCGGGATTGGACTCCTAAACAATTAATTAAATTAATATAACTTTTATATTAATTTAATTAATTAGAAAACTAATTATTACATAAAATAAGCAACTGAACCAGACCAAAATAGGTGAGTCAAGCCACGAACTGCTCGAACCCATAAAATGCACGTGAACCGGTCGAATCGCGACTGAACCACGTGAATTTTCTGTCTCGGAGCGTCCCAACATTGTTCCCTAGTGTTGTGACGCTATAAAAAAATTCTATGTTCACCTCTTCGCAGCGTCGCAACACTGGGGCACATCGTTATGATGTTGTTGTATAGTCGCCTACTATACAATAACGATTTACACCATCTTTGCTCCAATTTGGGTATCGTTTTCTCTAGAACTTCATCGGAACAATCACGAATGACATAGGACATAACAAATACTGACTCGATTCCATAAATATGCCCAAAACACCGGACCCTTACAAACCAATTTGTAAAGAAAGCAGTAAATCTATAGACCAATCCTGATAAAAACATCCATAAATTGCACAACCAACATTCATCAATATGGATGCATAAAAAAATGCAGTACCCACCATAAACAAATTTTAATTCCAAAAATTTAAAAATTGAGAACCAAAAACGTCGCTCTAATACCACAGGAAGGTTTGTAAAAATCCTAGATGGAAGCAAAGATCGTTTCCCAATTTTTAATTTACACAGAATGATAAAATTCATAACCTTATTATGCATTCTTTGGGTTACTAACCTCTTGAAGAATCACTTCTTCACGAAAAATTCCTCTCGATCCGGTCACTTACCCTTCTCTTTGAATCTCGATCTCCAAAATACAGAAATTTCTTCAAATGGACAATACCAAAGAGAGCATTCTGTGTTCACTATAGGATATGAGAATCCTCAGGAGTGTGTGGGCTCTGATGATTTTGGGAGAGTGAGAGTTATTTTAGATGAAAGAAGAGAATTTCTTTTTCTTCTTTTTGGGATAGATCTCTGTCACTTACTTTTGTGAAGAAGATAACCTAGAAAAAGAGGAAAAGAAAACGTCTTCCAAAAAACTGAATCTATCGTGAACCACTTTCACGAAATTAAATGAGAGAGAGGGTGGAGGGAGTTACATAACTCCCGTCCCATTTTATTTTCAAATAAAAAACATCAATATATATAATCATACATATATCAACAATTAACATATGTATATATCTAATTTTGTATTATATCAAATATAACATAAGGTTATTATTCTCTCATAAAACCACTAGTATTTAATATGAATCAAATTTCTATTAAATTTAACTCATAATTTTTATATTAATCAAATTCATAGAAATAATACTTGAATCAAATTTAAATATTTATTTCCTCTTAAATAAAACTTAATATTATAATGTATCAAATACATTATGTTAATTATATCACATAAAATTAATTTAAATTAATTATATCACATATAATTAATCATGTTGATTAATTTGAACAATTTAAATTAATTCAAAATTAATTCTTAATAATCTCAATTGAGCTACAAAGGGGACCTTATGAACCTATAGCTTGAAACTCTAATGGTACTTGGATAATTAATTGAACTTCTTTAATTAAATTATCCAACTTCCATTAATTGTCGATCATTCCACTATAGACCGATAGTTGCACTCTTCACACTACAGATATATTTCTATGTCCATTGGATATAACCAGTCAACAGTGCAATGATCCTTCACAAATTGCTTGTAAGTACAGCTAGGCCAAAATTATCGTTTTGCCCTTGTAGTTACATCTAACTCCTTAAGTATCACTGATCCCTTTAATGAACAATAAGTCATGGTCCAACTATGATCAAACCCCTCTCAGGGCAGGTGAGGATGTGACGTGACATTGTTCAAGCCCCCGAAATCAGCCCTTAAGGGAGAAATTTGTTTACTTACCCCGACGTTGAGGAAGGAGTGAATTTCATCTTATGTAGCTACGTTTCCAGCTCCCCAATCAGACGAATCCCCAAAATGGTAGACTTATTAAGTTAGCGATCTGGCCACTCTCACCCATGCAAATCAAAGAACCGCCTTCATAGCTAGGAGTTCATTTCGTGGTCCAGTCTTATACAATCCCTTTAGTGTAGAACACTCTCGCTCACATGTCTCTACATGAATGATCAGGATCAGATCGTCTGTAATACTTTACAACAATTGTAACATCTACAAAGTGGGTCGTATTCGTAGTGTCACCAAGATAAGGTACCCAGTCCTATCCATTTACTACAGACCGTTCTGGTTATCACTTAACCATAATCCACTTGTATGTCTCTACATATATGTTTAAGCTACAAAAGATAATCTTAGATGTTTGTTTGTTGGTTTTGTAGGTTAATGGTACTAAATGTTGAATAAAATACCTCAAATTTTACTAAATAAATAAACTATTTATATAATACAATTACAAACTATAGAACCCATGAGATTTAGGGCATCAACCCCAACACAAAGGACCACCCTCATAGGCAGGAAGAGTTCATAACTCACTCAGGATTAAGGTTAAGTCATCTGTGGCCATCATAGTGAAATATAAGTCTCTTCAAGTAACGGTGTTATAAAAAGAGATTAATAATTTCGTGGTCCGATCTTATACAAACTCTTTGTACAGGATACCCCTACTCACATGTCTCCACGAGAATGAACAGGATCAAATCATTTATAACCCTTTACAACAATTATAATAATTATAAAGTGAACCGTATACGTAGTGTCACTGGGATAAAGTACCCAACTTTATCCATCTACTACAAACCTTTTAAGTTATTACCTAAACATGATCCACTTGTATGTCACCACATATATGTTTAAGATACACTAAATAACCTAGGATCATAGTTTATTGGTTTTGGGTTAATGTAACTAAATGTCAAATAAAATAACACTTTATTTTATTTTTAAAAAAATCATTTGTACAAATAATTTACAAACTATGAAACCACGAGATTCGAGACATCAACCTTAACACTAGATACGCCTAGTTAGAATCATTTGTATAGTTAACCTTATTTGTGAGTGTTTGTAAGATCCCAGAAGGACCTCTAATTTTGCATTTATAAAGCATGTTTATCATAAGTAGGATTATTTGAGGATTTATCCCAATTCAGTTCATTGGACATACTAAAATGATGGAGAATTTACAACTTGAAATTTGGCCTCACTTTTAAAAACGCTCGGAATTGGCCTTCTGCTGACGTCATCAGCATGTGAAAACATTTGAAAGTACCCATTTGACCTCAAAACGTATGCGAGGGCCTGTTGTTAACTCCTCACTCCCGCTCCCGCTTCTCGCTCCATTGTCTTGATCCTCACAAGACACGATAACAATTTTTTCTCCCATTTTTCTTTTCATTTGTTTAGATTCTTCCTCTCATTTTCTCACTCCCGCTCCGGCTCATCTCTCATTCGTCTTGTTCTTCATCAGACACACCTGCAACTTTTCTCTGTGAGAAAAAAATGCAGAACGAAGAATAAAGAGAGAAAAACAAAAAAAATAAGGCGACATAAACATATATTGTTGGAGAAGAAAAAAGAAAAATCGCCTAGAGGGTAGTGAAACAAAAGAAATCGTCAAAAATGAAAAAAAAAATAAAATAAGAAGAAAAGTAGAAAAAACGAAAAAAAAAATGATGCAAAAGAGAGGATGAAGGAGGAATGAAGAAGAAGAAAAAAAAGTTTAAAATGGTAAATTCATGACGTGATACATCACGACGGTCAAATTTCGAGTGGACCCTAAATAGGGCCATCAATACAAATTACCCCTAAAACGAACTCGGTGAGAATTTAGACATGAAGATGGTGTCCTATGTTTGACCAAAGTCAATTAGGTTTTGCTTTTTATTTAAAAAAAAAAAAAAGAAGAGAAAACCTTCTTTTAATTTGTTTAAACCCTCCTTCTCCCTCTAATGCTCGATTTTCTTCGCAATCCACGACGCCACCCACCTCCGTCGACCAGCTCGCGCCGCCAGCTGTCGTTCTCTCCGTGAAGCCCTCGCGTCGCCGTCGTGTTCTTCTTCGGTCAGTAGTTGGGACGCCGGTAAGGAACCTTTGACGTCTCTCTCTCTCTCTCTCTCTCATCTTCCTGTTTGCAGCTCCGCCCAACAGCTCACACCACCGCCGGCGTCATGCCCGTTGCCGCCGCCACCAGCGGACCATCGCCTGAATGGCATGCCTATGGACGAAGGAAAAAGAAGAAACAAACTAACTTGTAGTTTGGTCGATTTACTTGTTGCAATTGAAATGCTGTATTTGGAATGATTCTAACTATTCCTATCAATTAAAATAAAACCCAACAAAGTAGAATGGACGAACAAAATAGAAAGGTAACCGGGAGATTTGAGTTCGACCGAATGGGGTGCATTGTTATTGGGAGGCGTTTGCATATGAATTGGTATAGAATGGCGTTTGCATACGAACTGGCTTAGCATAAATAAAAATACCGTAAAATCTGACCTATTTGGACCGAATTTTCTTTTTGGAATTTTTTTCTCTTTAAAAAAAAAAAAAAAAAATCAAAACTGATTTCAAATTTCTTGCCTCTTTTCTGATCCAAACATGTGAACTGAATTGAAATCCTTCCAAATTCAGGAATTCCAAACAGGGTTAATCTCTCACCACTCCAAGGCGGCTTTCATTCTGCCTTGGCTATGGGGAGGAAACGTAATAACGAGAAACACAAGGTAATTCTACCGCCGGAGCTTCCACCAGAGGTCACCGAGGAAGAAATTGAGGTCTCCGATGAGGACTTGGAGTTTGTTAAGGAGAATCAAGACTATGCCGTCTCTGTTTCCCGTCTAGACACTAAATCCATAACCAAGTTCGTATTCAATCTCAATAAGCTACTTTTGGAATAGTGTTTTCTTATTGGCTCCTTCCAAGAGAGTGAAAAATGGAAATTAGAGTTTCTGTGCTCCTTAGGACATCCGCTAAGAAGATTACTTAGGTGCTCTAAATTATCTATTGAACACTTCAATTTATTGTTTCCGAAGGCATGTTACGCGTGTTGCTAATGTTGAAGAAGATGCTTTGGAGGTTTTATACGAGAAGCGTCTGCGGAAGAAGCCAGTGGAGAAACAGGAGGAGGAAAATAAGCTCCAAGTTGATCGCGTGGATGCTCTTCCTGTCAAAACACTTGATGGGAAACTCTACTACCGAACATGTATAGCTTACTTGTCTCCTTTGTCTCTTTCTACTGCTTGCTTCATTTAGTATATTCACTCTCTTCCTACATACTTGATGCAGCAAAACTATCCGATGCACCTGAAAATGGTGGGAATGAAGAGGCAACAGAAGAGGACCAGGTAGATAATGGTGTATTGAAGTTAACTAAAGCAGAAAGGAGGGCAAAGCAAAAGAAAATTAAGAAGATTGCCAAGAAACAAGAGGATGTAACTCAAGCTGAAGAAGTTCAACCAACTTCACAAGCTGCAGTTTTGGTATTCTTCCACAATTTCACTTTCCTTCTTCTTTATAGCACCGTCCCATGAAATGGTGTTAGTTGTTTTTGTTATGAAAAAGAGGTGGAAATTAACTGAACTTGTTGGGTTTGTCATGCTGTCTATCATGTAGTCATGTAGTTTTTGTAGAAGCAGACACAAGAACCCTTGGTTTCTGCCTGCTTTTCCTATAGGCTCTTAATTCAGTAGGAAAATGTTCGTATAACATCCTATTCCTGGGTCTGTTTTAAACTGAAAACCAACTTTTACTAAGTTGAAATAAACAAAAGTAGCCACAAAAAACCATGACCGCACCAAACACATAGCTACTGATAAATAATCATTTAGACGGAGCCACAATTGCTAGTAATGAAAAATAAACGGAAGTTCCTATGAGAATAGTAATAAGTAGCTCTAGACTTGATCAGGGGGATATCCTTACCAACGAATTCCATCTATCATTTGATATTTTAATAGACTAGTTTATGTCCTCTTCAGATTGAACATTACAGTTTCTTTAATTTTCTTTCTGTTCTTGAAGGACAAAATGTTGTATCAGTATTTGTTGCACTAGCAATTAGGAGCAACCGTGTAGGATTCATGTACACTGGTTAATGTGCTGGTTTCGTATGAGTTTTCCTTTCAATAGTTATATGTTTGATCGTTGCATTTGTCATTAATCTCCTTCTAGACCTCAAAACTACTTTCTTGATCTCATATGTTTGTTTTGTTAAATATTTCTCTGTGTAGGCCGAAGTGGTAGAAGATCTTACTGCTGAAAAGACATTTGAAAGTAAGAAGCAGAAACTTGCGGAGCTTGGCATTGCGTTGCTGGCAGACCCAAATTCCAATATTAAATCTCTGAAGGAGATGCTGCAGATTGCTAAGGATAATGATCAAGCAATCGTGAAACTTGGACTTCTATCATTGTTGGCTGTTTTTAAAGACATTATACCCGGGTTTGATGTTGATTCTTATTCGTCTTCTTCTTTTTAATAGCACATAATATATATGTTTTGATTGTCTTAGTTGCATTGTTTGCTTTTTATATTTTTTAATTATTATTTTTTATTATTTTCTGTAATGAAGAAGGAAAAATCATCTAATTTCATTCCATGCTAATAAGTTATTCCGTAATGATACATCATTATAATGAATAACATAATATTAATTATAGGTAGACAATTAAAATTTTAACTTATATAGTGTCACATTTGTTTATTATTTTGATTCTAAATTTTTTAATTATAAAATTTGTATATTTTTATACTCTGTTATGGAATGCATATACAGTTATCGGATTCGGCTTCCAACAGAAAAGGAGCTAGAAATTAAAGTGTCCAAGGATGTCAAGAAAATGCGGTACTATGAGTCTTCTCTTCTTACTGTTTATAAGGTTTGTGCTCCGATTTATTTCATCTTTCCATGGAGTATTGTCTTCTAATGGTGCTGGAAATTGGAAATATTCAGTAGAACACTTTCTGAAATCAAAATCAGTGAAAATGTTTACAACTCTACCTTGCTTGACTCAATTAAGTCATTTGGTTCACTTTTGGCGTGTGATTAGATCACTGTATGATATTATTTCTGAAGTGCACCTTTTTGACTGTAAGATGGTTTCCTTTTAGGTATTTTTAATCTTACTTTTGCCATCTGTTAATATTTGCAGGGATACCTGCAGAAGCTGATGTCATTAGAAAAATTGCCGTCATTTCAGCATGTTGTTATTCGCTGTATATGTACATTGCTTGATGCAGTTCCCCACTTCAACTTTCGAGAGACATTGTTAGGTGTCGTTGTTAAAAACATAAGCTCCCCTGATGATGTTGTAAGGTTAGCCTTTAAAGCAGCTGTTCTCTTGTCTGAGTTTTTTCTTCCTTCTCATGCATCAATATTGAGCAAGAAGTTGTATATTCATTCCAGCATCAACTGTTTTAAATCTTTTACTTTTCACATCATAACGGTTCATTTCTTCTTGAAATTGTAAACTTGTGCGTTCTTAGTTTGAACATCTTTTCTGTTCTTGAGTTCTGATAATCTACATTGTGTGTTCTTATCCTTGGCTATATTGGGATACAGGGTCTTGTTTTATTTTTTTGTTTTGTTTTCTTTTAATTTTTTTCTCTCCCTAGGACATGCTTTAACCTTTATGTTCTATTGATATTTGTGGATTGACAGAAAACTTTGTTGTGGTGCTATTAAATCTTTATTTATCAATGGGGGAAAGCATGGCGGTGAAGCGACCATGGAGGCTGTCCGGTTGATTGCTGATCATGTGAAATCTCACGACTGCCAATTGCATCCTGATTCCATCGAGGTTTGAATTCTCATTCTTGCACCTTTTTCTGGAAGCACGTGAAGCCCATGCTTTCTTATAGAAGTTTATGCATTGATAAGAACACATTGAAGCCAAATTATTACTGCTCATGTAATTGTTAGAAAAAGTAATATATATTACTGTATTTTCAAAATGTAGACATCCACTTCTTAGATCTCCCTTTCTCTTAGGCTATTTTATTTATTTATTTAAATTTATTATTATTATTATTTTTGTTTTAATGTATTGTGACTCATGGTGATCCATTTTATGCAATTTCACTTTCTTTTTTTCTTTAAAAAATTTATATTAAAACTTCTTCCTCATACCACCTCATTGCATATGTTCACCTACTCAAGAAAGGGAAAATTATCCACCTGCTCGAGAGAAGGGAAAATTAGATAGTTTCTCCAAGAGATGGTCTTGAGGCTACCTTTACAGATTTCACTTTTGAAGCATTGATTAAATTCTGTGTGTGCATGATATGGCCATGAAATATGGAGTTCTGTTTCTTGTAGTAACTTCTAAAGTTTATGGCACACTGCACCTGAAGAAAGACTAAATGGAAGATGCTTCAATCAAGGTTGGGATGACATAAGTTAAATTAGCTGTGGCTCAGCTACAATTTGGGTCCGTTGTCGTCAATGTCTTTCATAGATGAACTTATATAGATAGATGGAATTATGTCTGGTTTGATTACACAAGGATCAAATGTGCTTGACAACACCACCTACCATGAGTAGTTGCCGGATGTTAAATTATTTTAAAATTTCAATTGTCATTGCAAGGCACGCACGCAGATATTTGTTGTTGAAATGAAACTTTGAACTGCAGTTTTCATTTATTTTTGTTTAGCCTTTCCCACTCAAAGTTCCCTGTTTGCAACTTCTACCAGCCTTTTGTACATCTAACATTTGACGAGGACCTGAGAAAAGCAGAAAAGCAAGACGAGCATAGTAAAGTAAAGAACAAAAAACACAGGAAAGTAAAGAATCGTGAGGAATCAAGTCATTTGCAAGGGAATGATGGCAATGATGGAAGACAGAGTATGAGGACGAAGTTTACCGAAGAGGTATTATTGTTACCTATTATTCCACCACGCCGCCCCCCGCCCCTTTCTCTTTTGTTTTGGTATCTTTTTAGTTGGTAATTGATGAATGTTTGTGATGTTTCTTATAGGTTGCTGCTGATTACAGGGCTGCTTCTCTTGCTCCAGATGTAATGAAGCAAAGAGAGATGCAGTCTGATACACTTTCTGCCATGTTTGAAACATATTTCCGAATTTTAAGGCATACAATGCAGTCATTAACTGCTAGGTAAGTTATTATTGTATAAAGGGTGGACGTTGTTTGTGTTTTCTTTGAACAATTCAGTCTTTCAGAAAAATTGCCAAGTACTTTGATGTGCTTGTGCATGTACGAGAGGGAACAAGATTGCATGAAACCTATTTTAATATTCATTTAACTATACTTCAGTTTAACTAAAATAATTATTAATCATTTAATGCATCTATATCGGAACTTTTTGTTTTTGAGCTGAACAAAAATTTTCAATTACTCAAAACATGGATAAAAATAGGTGTTCTATTTTTTCTGATAAAGGATACAGAACTCAACAAGAGCAAACCAAACCATTTGTTTGTTTCAGTTCAGCTCCTTTTTCTTAAGCTTAATGCTAACAGGAAACTGATTTTAAAAGTTCGATTGATTATTATTTGCCCCAGTAGGGTGGCTCCCTCGAGTCTTTGGCTGGAGGTTGGTGTAGGGACCCTGGTCTGCTTGAACTGTCTTAAGTTTGAAATTTTAAATTAGACCACAGACATCTTGATTAATGAAAGCTTTGGTATATTCGTGTTTTTTGTGTTCATGAATTTCAATTGTTTTCCATTGCACTTTTCATCTTCCGCAACTCAGACTGCTGAACCATGCATCTTTCATTTATTATGAAGGCCTGAAGCAAGTAGTACTCCATCTACTACTAGCCCATCTGGATCCCATCCTCTGCTTGCTCCATGTTTGAATGGGTTGGGAAAATTCTCGCATCTCATTGATATAGATTTCATGGGAGATCTTATGAATTATTTGAAAAGGCTTGCTTCTGGTGGTGACAATTCTTCTGAGAAACAGTCACAATGTTTGACTGTGTCTGAGCGTCTTCAGTGTTGCATCGTGGCATTTAAAGTAATGAGGAAAAACCTTGATGCTTTGAATGTTGATCTTCAGGACTTCTTTGTCCAGCTATACAATATTGTACTCGAGTACAGGCCTGGGAGGTTAGTGTCGAACTCTAAAATAAAATGCTAAATTTGTTGATGATTTTCTCAAAGCAAGCCTCGTTAATGCATTTGTTTTCCTCCAAGGATTTGTTTTGATATTTATGATCTTGATTACAACAAGTTCTCTGATAACCTAATCTTCTGAAAATTCTCTGATATTCTACTGGGATTCATCATTAAGGCATCCAATCGTTATATGAACCCGGATGAAACTACTATCCTTATGCATTAATGCTTTCAACTGTTCAAGAATTCTCAGACATTACTTGCTTATTCGCATGTAAACTACAACAAATTTGATTATACTTTTAAGGCCAAGTCCATTTATGTCCAGTCTGGTGGACCTTGCCCTGGGGTCCTTGTTATGAAACAATTTTAATTCCCTGTTCCCTGGATATCATGTAAGGGTGGGCCTTAGTATTAATGTTTATAGTTTCTACTTCTTATCTGCTATCTTTTTTTGTTTTATTTTTATTATTTTTCGAATGGGTAACATTCAAGTGTCACTCACAGAGATCAAGGTGGATTGTTAGCTGAAGCATTGAAGATAATGTTGTGCGATGATAGACAGCATGACATGCAAAAGGCAGCTGCATTTATTAAGCGTTTGGCTACTTTCGCATTATGCTTTGGATCTGCAGAGTCGCTGGCAGGTATACTAAGAAGCTTATGAATTCCTTTTTATTATTTAAAACATTATAATGATTTTTATTAACCTCGGATATGTATGTCTATTTACAGCCTTGGTCACCGTAAGGCATCTTCTTCAGAAAAATGTCAAGTGCCGCAACCTTTTGGAAAACGATGCTGGTGGAGGTTCAGTATCTGGCTCTATTGCGGTAATATTATAACTATTGAGATATATGATAACTTTTTGTAACACCAACCTTTCTATGATGAAACTTGCATTGTGCTGCTCAAGTTTGCATGATTATATCTCTCCCCCATATATCATGAACATGAGGGAAAAAAAACCACCAAAGAACGTAGCATTTCTGTCAAACCTGTTTGGAACAACATTTTAAGATCTTAGAAAAGTATTTTTAATTTGGGAAATTTACCTTCTTAGTCCTCGAGTTTTAAAGAATATGTGCGTTTGGCTCCCAAGTTTTCAAAACATACCTTTTTAGTCTTCGAGTTTTTTTAGAATAGGTTTATTTGGTCCCTAAGTTTTCAAAATGTAGCTATGTAGTCCACGAGTTTTTAAAAATAAGTTTAAAAGGTCTGTACATTATTTTTTTTATTATTTTAAATTAGAAATTAAATTACATATTTTTATACTTCAAAATTTCATATACCTATATGAAATGAAAATAAAAAATAGTATGGATTCTTTAAACCTATTCTTAAGAAAAAAAAAAAAAAAAAGTCGAAAAAGGTACATTTTGAAAACTCGGGGACCAAATGCACCAATTCTAAAAAAACTCAAGGACTAAAAAGATATATTTTGAAAACTTAGAAGAAGCACACCTATTCTTCATAATTCTAGAACTAAAAAGTAGTTTGCGCTTTTAATTTTTAAGCACTTAAAAATTCATTGGAAATAGACTTACAGGCCTTTGATATAATTTACATGTAATGATTTGGTACGAGGCCACAGAAAACAGTATTCTTCCCATCACGACCCCACTGAAAGGAGGAATGAGATGAACTAATTTTTACTAACTTGATATGCAGAAATATCAGCCATATGCCTCTGATCCAAATTTGAGTGGCGCTCTTGCTTCTGTCCTTTGGGAACTTGATCTTCTGTGGAAGCATTATCATCCAGCTGTCTCAACGATGGCTTCTAGCATATCAACCATGACTAGTGCTCAAAATCAAGTATATATATCCACTGTTTCTCCCCAACAAGCATTCAAAGACTTGTCGTTGGAACAGGAGTCTTTCAAACCACAATTTAACGCCCGAAAAGTTAACAAGAGGAAAAGAGCTACTGAATCTTCCCAGTCCACTCTCGATACGTGCAGTGCCATCGATGAAAATGAAGTGAAGGAGAAACTCTCAACAAGATTCTTTCTTCTCCGGGACATCAAAGACAATGAAAGGTTGAGGGCTGAATTAGACCGCACTACTTTGTCTTTGCAGCTATATGAAGAATACAAAAGGCAAAAGAGAAAAACTAAAAGGTCTAGGAATGTTTAGTTTAATTTTATGGAAGTTATTTTTACCGTCCAAAAATTTTTGATAGTTTTTGTAGTCTCATTTTCTGACAATTAAGTCGAGAGAAAACATAGGGCGGTTGGTTCTGAAAGCAGAAAGTTCCATAAATCTCACACACGCAAGAAACAATCATTGGAGCTTCAGTTTGAGCTGCTGAAGAATGAAGAACTTGACTTACCTATGATTATTTGGAATTGTATTTCATAAATTATTATCATTACTTTTTCTTTTCTAGTACAACAAAGTCGAGATATGAAGATTTGAACGTTTAGATATCGGGTTGGTGCTCATACTTAATCTATTTAATTATAATAGGGGTGATATACTGTTGGGTCCTTGTAGATGACAACCAATAAAAAATAAGAGTCGTCAAGGAATAGATTTTTTTTTATTTTTGGAAAGAAGAGTCGTCAGAGTTTTATATAGCATGGAGTCTTCAAATGATTTGTCTCCAGGCAAACGCACAACTCAATAAATAGATCGTCTAACCAACAACAATGTCAATCAATTCTCAACTTTAATTTTAATTATAATATTGAACATTTTTTCCCTTTGAAAAAAAAAATCATAAATCTATAAATAAATGAAAGAAAATAAATGTAAGGCATGTGAGTCTCTTCAGAATCCACATGGGGCTTCTCTGTAGTATCTGCCTCTTCTCTCGGATCTTGGAAGATTGTTTCACTGTTTAAGTATTAAGATTTTCCTCAGCATAAATACCTTCAGTTTCTCGAAATCGATGAACCCAAAATACATTCATTTTTTTTAATTTCTCAAAAAAGAAAAAATTGCATTAATTTCTTTTAGTGCATATGAAGCTAAAAGGCAAAGGAATTTAGATACAAATAACTATTACCTATGACGGGTGTCTTCCATCCAAACGCCTAAAATGTTCGTATACCTTAACATGATTTGCCAAATAATGAGTAACAAAGTTACCAGTCTTTGTGCTAAAATGATACTACGAACAAATCCTCCCATTTCTTGTGCTTGAATGTGGTCAACAAAAATTTAGATATAATGCTCCAATTCTAGTATTCGGAATTTAGATTCAGCACCTAGTGGCTTCGACATTCCCTGCAACTTAGACAGCATACTTCTAAGAGTGAGTGATCTTTGCTTATTCATAAACTCGGGGTTTACATTAAACCTCATTCTATAAAAGGTCCAAATCCTCCAAGTTTCAAAATAATCAAGAATCCTGTTTTAGTCCATAAAGAATTGGTTTTTTTTTTATAGCGTTTAGACGATAATAATGATGAACGAATATTGAGAAACTAAGTAAAAGAAGAGACGAGAAAAAAACGAAACCATAGTACACCCACCATGTGATATAACAGCGCAAATCAAGGGATTTCACTTTCAAACTATTATAAATAAGTATCCGTCATCTTATTGGCAGTTTTTTTTCCTCATTATAATTTCAACATATAATATTTTGGCATATGAATTATATATATTTTATAATCCACTTTGGTGGCTTCCAATCATTTCTCTCTTTCTCTCTCTTAATTCCCTTTGCTTGTAACGTGACTTGTTTGGAACCTAAGCACGCTTACATTATTTCTGCCCCTAATAATGCCCTTACTATACATTATTTTTTCTTACAATAGATGTGACTTCTCATCCAATTAATTCATTTTCCTTATTCTTTTGCTTATTCTTTAATCCATCATATTTAATAAATACTTGTATTTGTGATTATGTGTGAATGCAGAGAATAATATGCAAGGTTTTTTTCCTAAAAAAAATTCTTAATATTGACCTCAATTAATCATTATATATACACATATTACAAGTTGTTATATTCTTGATAAATTTATATGTATGTGTGTGAATGCTTAGCATATAATATAAATATAGATGACTATCTTTGAATTATATATAATAAACACATCCTATAGTTTTGACCCATTAAAGCTTTCACTGAAATTAAACAAATACTAGATACGATCAAATGAATGAAGCCATATGCTTGGCTCTTTGATTAACATATGGGTTCATAAACAATAAGTGGTGATTGGGCCTAATTTGGGCATGTTGTATGATTAAAACATATGACATTAATAATATAAGCTCTATGATTATTCATATCATGTGATAACTGAAATTAAACTACATTGGCAATGTATCCATCTTCTCTCTAACTAACATATGATGAGAAAAAAATAATAATAAAAACCTTATCTTAATTAAGGAAATCCACATTCTGATGAAGGATGGGAAAATGTGGCTAATAATATTCGATGTAATGAAATTAATCATAATTCTAAGTATGAAAAGATAACCTTCAATGATTATAATTATTAGAAGTAAGAAAACAAGAGAGAGAGAAAAAAAAAAAAAAAAAAGCACTATTGTTGCTAATTGGGTCAGACTAAGAATTTAAAACGTTTAGAGTCAACTCTAAGAACATGAGTTGTATTAGTAGAAAAAATGTGAAGAAGCTAAGATTTAGATAATTACTTAGTTGTTAATCCCAATTACATGGCTGAATTTGAATCTGACACGCTGGATTCGAGAAACTGATTATTATTTAATTTATATATCATACCACATTAAACCCTCCTGAAATTAATACATCAAAGTCCCAAATTAAAAAATATATTTAATAATTGATTAAATAGAGAGAGAGAGAAATATATATATATATATATATAAAAAATCTTCTTTTCTTTTCTTTTCTTTTTTATAAGGTTGTATGTGGTATTTAGGATCACATTTGTCCAATGAATGGCAAAGGGAAATTGTGGATATATATTGCTTATCTTTATTGGATGAAGAATTGAATTACTAATAATTATGGGTATAATTTTACAGATTGGGCCATTAGATGCATTAATGATTAAGTTTAGCACAATAATTACAATTAGAAGATGCATAATATATATTTTTGTTTTGTTTTGTTTTGAAATATTAAAAAAAAAAGTGAGATGGGCGATCAAACCACCACTCAAAAACATATTGAAAAGGACGATCCTCCGTCCCACCACAAAAATAATTTATATATATATATATAATTTATTTATCTTTAATAATTTTGGAAATAAAAATTGGTGAAGAAAAGAGATTCTTATGCCTCAATATTAGTGATTTAGGAGTAATACATTTCTTTCTTCTTTAATCTTTTTCTGTTCAAGTCATTAAAGTTGACACATAAAACGACATTTTTCAACTCACACCAACAATAATTGTGATTACCAAGATTCTCATTTCTTTTCTTATACCAACCATTTTTTTTTTTTAAAATACTTCTAATTCCTCTAATTACATCACAACAATATCAAGCTATAAGGACGTTTGTGGATTGGGTTGAATTGAATTGAAAGATTTTTTAAACGTAATCCAATTGTTCGGTTTATTAATTTTTTAAACCCAAATAACCTATATTAAAAAATGAACCAACCCAATCCAACCATGAAACATTCGAGTTGGGCTGGTTCGGGTTAACCAGGTTATTTATTTAGATTTATGTTATAAAACGAAGTAAGATGTTAATATGGAAAAAAATTGATTTTAATTATTTTCATATATTGAATTAATATTTAAACATAATTTCAATTTATCTAATGAATTTTTCTTTCCAAAATGCTAAAAAAAACTATTTTTAAGTGTTATTGGAGAATAAATTATCAAAAAAAATTTAAAACAAATATATGTATATACAATTGGATCATAAGTTAAGAAAAATATTAAAGTTAACCATAAGTTCGTGTTGGTTCCATGAACCAATCCAATCCACAAAATTTTCGTTTATTTGAATCCAACCCAATCTTGATAACCCGAATCCAAACCGCATGGGTTGAGTTAGGTTGATCGGGTCATCGAATTTTTTGAACACCTCTATCAAGTTATTTAAAGCATTTTTTTTTTCTATTTTAACTCAACAAATGTTGGAATGAAAATTGCTTGATATATTTATGAGGATGGGTCTCCAAAATTTGACTAAACTCAAGCTCGTAACTCATCTACTGAATTAAATTGAGATGGACAGATATGTAAATGAAATAGAAATTATGATTATATTGGTTAAGATACTAATCATATATTAAGTGAATAAAGGCTTGCATAGTAATAGTGGTAGGTGAAAGGTGATCTGGCATGATTAAGTGAATTTTGCCACTACAGCTAATAAATACCAAATCCTTATAGACTTATGATTTCATGATGCGTTTGCAAATATCATTTTCTATTAATAAATTAGGTCATATTTAACATTAATTACATTTTATCGTCTTAACTCATCATAATGAAAAATTTAGAAACATAATATTCTTTTAGATTCTGATGACAAATAATTCATAAAAGGATGTAAATTTAAATTGGGGAAAAAAAAATTCAAATTCCATTTCTAAAGGACATGACCGACCGGTCGATATCTCCGATCTTCGATCTCGTCGGATCTCTACAAACGCCGCCGGCCGAATAATCAGGTAACTTCTCGCTTCTATTTCCGATGATAGTGCTGCTGATTTATCAAGAAGAATCCCTAATTCTCCGGCGAGATTGGACTTCCTTCTCCCGTAATTTTAACGAGTTACTACTTCTCTCGCTGCTTTCTTTCCCTTTGTTTGATTGTTATTGCCATAAATGGTGGAATAAGATCTTGGATGTTCTCGATTCGAGGCAATGAAAACTGAAAATCTATGAGAATAACCATTTACGTTGTGGTCAGAATTAGAACGTAAGATCCTAAATCGAATTCATCACCGTTACGATTCAGAAAAAGTGAAATTCAGAGATTGATAATCAAATTTCGGTGAAGAAGAAGTTGTCTCCATAACAGAGAAAATGTAGTAATATCCTTATCGATTTACATCGGAAGGAGAAAAAAGAAGCTAAAAAATTCTTGTCCTGGATCACTCTCTTTGATATACTAATCGTCTACGAGAAACCAAAATCAGAAAAGAAACCTATATACAGAAAAATTTAAAAAAGAAAAATAAAAAGAAAAACAATCTCTCTGAAAAAAAATACAAGAGAGGAAAAAGAAAAAGGTCCGTTTATGACTGGAGAGAGAGATTGGAAAGAAGATCTTGAAGATGGCGAGAATCGTAATCACCGAGTCTGAGAGCTTCAAGAACACGCTCAAAGAGAAGAACGTGACAAGGAATATGTAGAACGCCTTTCTGTTCGTAACCGTACTCTTGAGCGGATTTATCGAGGAGCTCGACGAAAACAGGGTGATTTAAGAGTTGAGCGCTGACGACGAAACGTTCCATCTCTTCGCCGACGTAAACGGGGACGTGGCCTTGCGGAACGGTGCCGGAACGGAGGATCCGAGAACGGCGAAGTTTGGTGGCGGCGGCGGCGGCGGCGGAGGGAGAGTCGGAGCGGAGAAGACAGTACTGAGAGGAATCGGCAACACGAGAAAGGCGGCGGATCAATTGCTTCATGATGATTGATAAAAGAAATAGAGATTGAGATTTGATTTGATTTGAATGAATTTGATGAGTGAATTGGTGGTTTAGTATGAAGAAGATGAAAGAGAGGTTGAAGATTGGGAGAAGAATGGGAATAATATATATAGAAGTGAAGGGGAGGTGTGAGTTTGGAATTTCCAGATTAAAATTTAAAATTAAATACAATATTAATATAAATATATATAAAAAGAAAAAGAGAGGGTGGGGAGGTACAGGTAAGAGTACTTGCCAGGTACAATCACTCACACCACCTTCCCCTTTCCCTCTCTCATTATTATTTATTATTTCTTGTTTTCTTTTCTATTTCAATTACTTTTCCATATTTATGGTATAAATTTATTTTGGCCTTTGATTTCTCCCTACTATAAATTTAGGGAGCGCTGAATATAGTTAATGGTTAGTATATTCTATTATAATAGACAGTGGGATTATAATAGTTAATATTTAGACTACAAACTATTTTAGTCTAGTTAAAAATAGTTTATGTTTAAGGTGTAAACTATTTTTGTTTGAGTAGAAAATAATAAACATTCTAACAAAAGAAAAGAGCAAAACGAGAAATAGTAAATACTGTAATAAATAGTAAATAATATAATAAATTGGGTCTTCAAATAATATTCACTATAATTAATTGTAGTTCTACACACTACTATTATATTTGACACGTAACTCACTCCACCAACTTTTAGTCGTTGCCTCAAATGGTCCATTTGTATTTATTTTGTTAAATGTGCATATCATAAGTTTTAAAATTTGTTAAAGTGAGCATAATTTAGTAGTAATTGACATGGACTACATTTCACAATATTGAAAATTTAAATCCTCATTTTTCACTTATTTTAAGATTTTTAATTTTTTATATATAATTTAAAAAGAGTTAGTATTCATTTTTCTTGTAAAAGTCATTTGAATTTTCGATTTTTATCTATATAGATATTTGATTATAAGTTCTTTTTAATTTGAGGATTTATTAAATATAAAATCAATATTTTATAGGCTTTTATTTTATTTTATTTTGTGTTTGTTAAAGTTTAAAGATATGTTACCCACCAATTTAAAATAACAGGCTCCTAATTTAGCCTTTGACTTATTGAGTTATTGGTATAATTCTTTAAATGCAAATGTTTATTGCTAATGATTATTACATTTTCAATTTTTTTTAATTGCAATTCTTTTTTAAATATCTAGTATATTAATTAATCTAAATTGAGTAATAATATTAAAGAAATATATACNAAAAAAAAAAAACTGTATTTGTGTTCTTTTTATGCTTAGGATACACTAGGTGACAAAACTAACCATCTCTCTCTTTTTTCTTTCTTTCATCCCTAAAAGATGTTTATAATTCAACATTATTACGTCTCTTCAAAGAAAAAAGAAAATCTACATTATTGTGGGTTTATCTCTTTAACGGTCTTAATAATTAAGTCCATATATTTACCTTTTTTTTTTCGAAAAAGGGCAGAGCAACGTAATTAGGTATGAATTAAAATAGATGTTTATTTGAGGAATTTAAACAGATATTTATTGGATCGACAACTAACTAATAATTGTATATTATCTACATAAAAAACTAATGATTATATAAAAACAATGAAAATTTTCAAAAAATACCAAAATATTTATAAAAATAATTTTAAAAATCACTCATAAACTTCTACGGATAGATTTCTATCCACTTCTATAAAAAGATTAATTTTTTTTTATTTGGTATAAATATTTCTTATTTTTTTATATTTAAAAATCCTTCTAAAAACAACATAATATCGATATTTTTAATTCATATTTGAAATATAACTTCAAATTAAAGTTTTGCTGTGAAATATTAAACTACTTGTTTGCACACTCTAATCTTTACCAACTAACCTTTATCATGCTCAATACTAATGTGGAATTGTGGATGATGATGTGGGCATGTGTAGGACGTTTTTCTTTTCTTTTCTTTTCTTTTCTTTTCTAAATAAATAAAAAAGTACTTTTGTAGTACTTTTACTACTCATACTTTCGGAAGAACATTATATTAGTTAATTACATAGAGATCCAAAAAGATGAAATACTTTGAATTTTTTTTAAAAAAAATTGTTTTCTGAAAATTTTAAAATTACTTCACTTTTAATTGGTTTAACCAAGCATTACTATTTTTTCTTAGAAAAAAATACAGCTCGCTTTCACTTGTTGATATGCTAAATAAATACCAAGTTTCATTTATATACCTAAAGTAAAAATATCTCATAAGATTATATTATTTGAGTATCTATTATTAACTTGTGAAGTTAAACCATCCAATTGGACGGACGGCGGCGGCACTAACATCTAAAAAAAAAAATAGTTAAAAAATCAGGACCAAAATTTTTCTCAGTTCTTTGTCTCTTACTTCTTCTAGGTTCTATATCAAGCATTCTATCTATGGTGTTAACATCTACAATGTCAGACAGATTACTAGAAACTATATTATTTCTTGTTTCATGCATACTATTAGATAAGGAAGGTATAGAAACAGATCATTCTCACAATTGGTCACTCTAACAGATTTAGTATTTCCCATTTTCAAAGGAAAAATATGCTAAAAAAATTATGCATCCCTATATTCACATACAGATCTATCATTCAAGCACATAAATCTGTATGCAGCACTATCTTGTGCATAACCAATAAACACACAATCAAAAGTTTTAGATCCTACTAGATTAGGTGCATATCTTTTCCAGAGTTCGTAAGGTATCTTATCCAGTTTCTTTTGAGATACTCTATTAAGAATAAAACAAGCAGAAAGCACAATTTCCCCCCACATGTTATCAGACTATCCAAAACTTAACAACATAGCATTCATCATCTCCTCAAGAGTTCTATTTTTACGTTCTGCTATACAATTTTGTTGTGGTGAATAAGGTGCAGTAAATTCATGAATAATGCCATTTGATTCACAAAATTCTTTAAGTGTATTATCATTGTATTCACCACTTTTATCTGATCTTAACCTTTAAATCTTCTTATCTAATTGATTCTCTACTTCTGCTTTATATTTCAAAAACATACTACCAACTTCATCTTTTGTCTTTAAAAGATAGATTTTAGTATATCTAGAAAAATCGTCAACAAAAGAAATGTAGTAATTTTTCCACCTCTACTTGTGGTGTTTTTGAAATTAGCTAAATTAGAGTGAATCAGTTCTAGTAATTCTGTACTTCTAGATGTGATGAGTTTAAAAGGTTTCTTGATAAACTTTGTTTCTACACAAACATGACATTTACTAATTTCATGTGTTTCAGATGCATTAATCAATTTTAAAACCTTAAATTTCATAATTGATGCAATGTTCACATGACCTAGTCTACCATGCCATATATCAAGAGACTCAACTATGTAAGCATAATTATAAGCACTTGCCTTCATCATATTTGTAACAAGGACAATATTTAGTACAAAAAGACAATCAGCAAGATATCCCTTACCAACAAAATCTCCATTTTTGGTGAGGACAATCTTGTCAGCTTCTAAGACAACCTTAAGCCTAGCTCGATTCAACAGACTCCCAAACACCAAGTTCCTACATAAGGAAGGTACATACAATACATTACTTAAGGACAAAATGCAACGACCCAAATTCAGGAGGGGTACATGAATGAACCGGTATCACATCTGAATGAGAGAGATCCTGAGGATATGAAAGTATGGTTAAGAAAGGCTTAAAAAGAATTGAAAGTTACTACCTATACCAACAAGGTACACCTTCCTTTTCGGTGGCTCAATCTTAAGAACTCCAAAGTTAAGCGTGCTTAGTTTAGAGCAATCCTATGTTGGGTGACATTAATTTTAAAAGAACATTCCCTTTTCCTAAAGGACTGTGAGGAGAGGACTTTATAACCTATAGATCTACATATATATTTCTATGTTCATTGGATATAACCAGTTAACGAGGGTATGTCTCTACATACCTTTGGAACTTAACACATTTACATTACAGGGTTTCGCAACATTGTTCATACATGAATAGTACAACTTAGTGAACCCCATCTAGTATACTAGTCACTAGATAGATAGGTCTATAATTACGCTTCCTTCAACCTGTTTCTTTGAGTAGCAAAGCAGTAGCAGAATAGTCTTTTGGAAATTGACCGCTACCTGAAAGAAAGCATTTGAAAACGTGAGCTAGAAACCCGGTGAGTGACTTAATATAAATCTCATGCTCAAAACCGGAAGCTTGAAACCATAATACTGAAACTAAAGTATACCAAGAAAACGTGTATATAAAACCTTTAAACCACCATTAAACATCATTATTCCTTAGTTGAGAACGAGCATACATCGCTTTAGCTCCCAACGTTTGTTATTGGCCAAGAGACTCATACTTTGACCTCCCTTTGCTAGTATATAGCCTAGGAGACCCATACTTCGGTCTTTCATTTGGAACTACCTATGGCACATGGAGTTTTCTATATACCTTCAACACCTTAGGTACATTTATTCAAATACCTTCCTTATCTTCAGTATCCGGCTCACTTAAGCTATCAAGTTCTCGAATATAGCATAGAAAACTCTTTAGGATACCTTCCCTACCTTCAGTATCCCTTTTCATTATATTTAGGAATACCAACGCTTGTACTTTGACAATCTTAGGTACATTAAGCTTCATTCAACCTTAGATTTAACCCTAACGCATGCTTCATACTTTGTAAAATAATTTGACTTAAATCATGTTGATCTAGCTTGTAAAACTATTAGCATGCGTTAGATATGAAAAACATACTTGAAAAATTCATACATTAGTAACATCATGTGTTGATAAACATTCATAAGCATTAACAATTCCAAACTATCCTTCTAACATAGGAAAAGATATGACTGCCCTTATTCTTAGTTGAGAGTGAACTATTAGATCTAACCCTCAATGTCAACCTTGATCGAGGAGAACCCTTTTGCTCAATCCCTCGACGTCGTATTACCTACGTGCACGTTGTTATAACTGAGTACCGTCATACCTTAGGTACTTGACTAGGATACCTTCTCATTGTCCTTCAGTATCTGTCATATAAATAGTCATAAACATTTAGTTGAAAGGATACCTTCTCATTGTCCTTCAGTATTCGTCATATAACTAGTCATAAACATTTAGTTGAAAGGATACCTTCTCATTGTCCTTTAGTATCCATCATATAACTAGTCATAAACATTTAGTTGAAAGGATACCTTCTCATTGTCCTTCAGTATCCGTCATAAACATTTAGTTGAACACTAAGGCTTAGTACTCAAATCATCATACTAGTTCATCCATCATACTGGTTCATCATAAAAATGGAGTTACTTAAACATACTGATAGTATTTGGATAAGATAACATATCTAAATCATGCCAATTCCATGGAAAACATGCTTTACTTAACATGAGAAACAGTTTCACAAATATGTTGCTTGGCAATCCATTTAAACACTTAGCATGGGAAATATCTTCAAGAAATCATAGTTTTTAAATCATTAAAACAGTAAGTCATCACATAGTCACTCACAGTTCGTTGGCCTCTTAACGGGTTATATGCCTCTCCTAGCTCTTCTTGGCCTGAAAAGACATAATTCCCAGTTAAACTACTCAGAATTCTTAGCAAGATACCTCAAATAGTTCATTTACTAAGGAACTTTCATCAACAAAGACAGCTTTACTAGCGAGATCCTCCTCAAGAGCAAGATCCTTATGAACGAGATCAAGCTTTTCCTGGAAAATTGTCATCCTAGCGATACTAACCTTACCAGCAAGATTCAGCCCAATTTCTAGCGAGATTCCCTTCTAGAGTGAGATCCTCATCACAAAATTAGCGAGATTTCCTTCATTAGCGAGATCCTCACCACAAAATCTCGCTATAATCTCCACGGTGAGCTGTTTGCTTGTTCTTCCCAAGCAGCTGTATGCCTATGCACAGTTCTCTATTATAATTTCAAAAATTTATAACTCAAAATTCAGCTATCTTTTGAAAAAACTTCCTTCTACAAATATGTTTAGAATTGAGTTAGCAACATTACCTTAAAATTTTAGCTCAAAATTTCTTGTTGCTTAATCTAGAGATTCAAAAATTCATCATTGGCCCCCATTCAAGTAGCTACCTGCTTGTTCAACAATTTTTAGTTCAAACTTCAAAATTATATAACCCAATTTTCAGGCCTCATCTTAAAAAGTTTTATTCTACAAGGTTGTTTATAACTGAGTTAAAAATATTTTCTCAAATTTTTAGCTCAAAACGCTTCATAATTGGTCCCGGAACTTCAATTCTTCACTGATGACCTAGATTCACCTGAGAAACGAACCCTTCATCTTTATTTTGCCCCTCCGGCCTTATTCTGGCAAGTTTTCCTTTCAACAACTTAGCCACAAAAAATAGACACACAGAGCTTTCGAATACCACTAGAATTATACAAATAGCTTAAGTAATTTGTCTAAACCGACCTAATGAACTCAACCTTCTTACTTATATTACCACCCAAAATCCAGCATGAACTCTCCTTGTGCCACTTGGCCCACTATTGGTGGTGAAGGGCTAGGATTTAGCAAATTTCCTTTTGCTAACTTCACTCACAATATTACTTTAGCACCATACCTCATTAGATGGCATGGTCTCATTCATATGCTTATTATGCATTCCATCATCAAGCATGACCTTCCTTAGCCTAGCCGAGTTTTGTCCTACTTTTACACTTAGCTACCCAAGAGCTTATTTCTTCTTGCTTACATCTTCTACCTTTCCTAAGACATGGCTTCATTTAGTTCATTAGAAGACATCACATTACTTACTCTTACTTGAAGTAATTAGGGTTCAGGTTTTACAATTCATGCTACTAAATTTCAAATAAAATACCTCAGATTTTATTAAATAAATAAATTGTTTGTACATTACAATTACAAATTATAGGACCCACAAGATTTAGGGCATCAATCCCAACATTTCTAAGTACTTCTGTTATGGTTGAGTTGCCCATAAACACACATTCTCCATCAGTAATGTCCTCGTAATCATGGAAGAGCTCTTGGTTTGAACAGAAATGTTTCGAAGCTCCGGTGTTAAGTATTCAGTCAATTTTGTTTTCCACTAAGTTTACTTCCACAACAGCAATTACGTCATCTTGTTCAGTAAAATTAGCTTGTGTGTATGGGTTGTTGATTTGACCTTCCTTTCCTTTGACTGCATTGGTAGGATTTGTGCCCAGGTTTTCTGCAGACATAGCAAATTAATTTTTTCTTTTATATCTTCCCACCAACAGTTTTGTGACATCCATTCTTCTGAGAAGAATTATTCTTTCCAAATTGTTTTTTTATGATTGTTGGACCTATCTTTGTTAAAAGCAAAAGATTCAACCAAGTTAACATTAACTGAATTTAGATTTCCAGAAATTAGCTTATCTTTTAGCCTATTGGCTTCTTCCGTGCGCATGTGACTGATAAGCTCCTAGAGTGTGAGATCCTTCTTTTTGTGTTTTAGATGATTTTTGTAGTCGCTCCAGGATGGGAAAATTTTCTCAAGCAGTACATTTGCTTGGAGAACCTCACATTTTCATGCCCTCGGCCAAAACGTTGGCCATAAAATTTTCATTTTCATGTATATGCTCTGCTATCGGTTTCTCGTCTATCATCTAAAATTGTAGTCATTTACCAACAACGTACTTTTTACGATTAATATCATCTCCTCCATATCAGGAATCCAACATACTCCAAATTACCCTTGCTGACTTTTGGACCATGAACAAATCGAACATCGAATATGTCATATGATTCAGCAAATGGCCACAGACTGTTTTGTTGTCTTTCTCGTACTTATCACTTATCAGGATTAATCGTGCAGGACTATTGTGATTGATAAAAAAATATCAAGAGGCTATTTGGAGGATTCTGGATCAGAGATAGTGGTCACCTTTTCGGTATTAGTAGGCACTTTTGTGATGAGGATGTAATCAATATCCAGCTGCTCAAAGAAGATCAATAATTTTTTAGACCAGCGACGATAATTTGTTTCGTCCAGTGGTTTGAGCTTGGACAAATCGAGGAGAACCTTACCATTCTAGATTAACATCTGGATAATTGCTTTCAGATTGTTAGAAAACAGATGTCACGAAAGGTAGTTACATCGTGGAGAAACCACTGCTCTGAAAGCAATTACGGTGCGACCTCGGTACTAATCGTTATGTCGGTTGCTCTTTAAGGTTAACACAGTCTCCAAATTCAAACGTGCACTCCTTGAAAAATGGACTAGAACCGATGAGAAGAATGCCTAGGACAGAAGAAGAATTTAGAAGAAAATAGAAGAAGAAAATTGAGTTGTTAAATAGCAGTGGGGAGGAGGACACGAACGATCTGAAACGAATGGTCACAAATAATTAAAAAGATAAGTAATAAAAATTTAGTTCTTTTTTGCGTAAGTGCAGTTACCTGAACTCGTCCGTACGGCAGCAGCGCGTGTGGTAAAAAAGTTATACTTTTACCACCAACACATTTTGGATTCTCATATAGAATTTCTTGGTATTTATACCCTTCAAACAATTTTAAATCTATCCATGTGAGATAAAACTTATCACTCTCTTAATTTTTCCTATAGACATAAGTCCAAAAGTCATTTCCAACCAAATTATAAAAGAAGTATATTAATGATACAGTATACATAGGAATAGCATATTGAATATTCATAGTGGGGGAATCTGATTAAAAAAAGGAAAAAAAAAAAGGTGGGCGTAGTAGGCTTTGGGTGGGGGCATGACGTGTGGGAGAGGCCAGAGGGACTTTGTTTGTCGGAGACCGGAGTGGCTGAGCGGCGCTCGGTTGTGTTTCTGTTTAGCATTTAAATATTAATATTCCTATTTCCTACACTCCTACGTCCTACCGTGTGCGCCCAAGCCTCAACGGCGGTGCCCTTCAATATGCACTCCAAAGTCCCCTATTCCCATTTTCACTCTTTTTAAAATTCTGAAATTTTGGAATCTCAGTTCCCATAATGAACACGAAATTTCTTGGCCATTCATTCATTCTTTCTTGGAGGAAAAGAAATAAGGAAATATGAGTTGTAATATTGATCGAGGACAATAATTGAGAATATAACCATTTCAACCGTCCATGGAAGGTAATACACACTAATAGCTCTTAATTTATACACATTTTAACTATTCATTCTATTCGTCGAAGAATCGTTGGATGATATGTAATTCAATTTACCTTCACCCATCAATTTAAAGTTTTTTAGCTTAGACTTTTGAGTCAACTGATCATCAACTTAAGTTTTTAAGTCGATTGGTGATTTAATATGTTATCAAAGAAGTTCAAACTCCTGCAAACGTTGTTTCCTCCCTAATTTATATCGATTTATACTTGTTTGGCTCTTCTTCATATTTGAAGCCCATAAGTAAAGGGGAGTGTTAAATGATTAAATTCGTACAGGTACAACATGGGTAGCTGAAATAGAATAATTACATAGATGTGAAATCGAACCTTTGATTTTCAAGGAGGGAATACCAGCCTATTACCTTTGACCTCAATGCTATTATTAAAACATTGACGTAATTAAATTGATTGTAATCCTATCCACCTAAATTTTTGAGTTAAGATTGTTTGAAAGATCGGCCATTCATCAATTATTAATAATGTTATTTTTCAAAAAAAAGGAAAGGAAAGGAATAAGGAACATTAATTGGATGAGGAAACAAGGTGGGAGGGGGAAGGGGGAAAGGGGTGTCCCAAGCAGCATTCTTGTGTCTCTTTTGACAAGTCTTCTTCGTTTCCTCCTTCACTGTCTTCTCCATTATTCATTTTTCTTCTACCTACGCGTTTTTTCTCCTTCCTTTTAACTATTTCAATCTTCTCCTCCTCCTCTCTCCGTGTTTTCCATTTTAATATTCTCAAACGGATTGCTTCCCTCATCTCCCGGTTGTCATAATATTTTAATTTCTCAATATTTTCACAATCAAAACTATTCTTTATGTCAGCCTGTATTTTTGTATTCTTCCACATCCTCCATTTCCATTTTACGCTCTATCTTATCCCTTTTGTTTTCCTCATAACAACAATCTTGAATTGATTTATCTCAATTCAACCTAAATGTTTTGTTATTATTGCATTGGATTGGACTACCCATTACTCTGTTTTACCTTTTGGTCTCTCCCCCTCCTTGCTTATCAAATATATACGGAACCCTCCACTCCGTAGCACCGTACAAACACATTCACAGATTTTAAATAACAAAAAACACAACCGAACTGCCGCCCACCCCAACTTTAATCACTTCCAAAGTCCCACACAACACTCACACACACACCCCTTTTTCCCTTTTCTTTTGCTTTCCCTCTACTTCTAATTTTGCCACTCCTCATACCTCAACTCACATATTATATGTGCTAAGGTTTTACATTAAAAAATTGTTCACGAGTTGGTCCAATTCAGTCATAATTATTTTCTAAATTTCATTTCATTCAATCATATTGGATGAATATGAGAAAACTAGTCATCTATCTTATAAAAATTGTGAGGTTCTTGATTTTTCCGGTATTGAGATCCTCAACAAACTTATTTGAATTTGATTAAATTTCTTCATTCTAAACAATTCTTATTCAACAATGAAAGTCCGTTTATTATTATCATTTTTTTATTAATAAAGTGAAAGGTTAGTATTTTTATTTTCAAATATAAAACTAAGATTAGCCAATGAATTTGGCTATATCGAACATAATAAGTGGGGTATATAGATTTAAACAAATAACTTTGTTTGCATGTGGATCTCACACACATTCTCGTCGTCATGGGTTGTCCTCCGACTTGTTTCTCTTGGTTTCATCTTGCTTTTTGAGTCAACCTGTGTGGGAGATTTTTGTATCGATGTGGGGTTGAGTCTACCACTTTCCACTGCCTAAATTAATATAAAAGTATAGTTTAGCTAGACATACAATAGTAAAATCATAGCTCTCTTTTGAAGATTATTTACTTTTTGTCTTTGGGATCGTCAAAGAAGGCTATTTATAATGTCATCTTTTGATTATGTGTAACTCAATTAATGACATGGTAGTTTATGGTGCTCGAAGCTATTGCGTCCAAATGTAGTTCGATTATTTTCAAATTGATATATTTTTAATGGTTTTGACTATCTTTTTTGGAATGTCCGATTTTTCTTGAGCTTGGGACTTGTATGAGACAACCCTCACCCAACTTCAAGTAAACGAGTATATGCCAACTATCGTGGACGATGTTATTTTCACAATGAGTACTTTTCTTGCCACTTGGGAGCATCAATGAGATACATTCAAGATGATGATAATGTACGGAATGATATGCCAAGTTGGTCTAACTCTAACCCCGCCGTGGCCCCCATTTGCTTCTTGCCCCCTTTGATTTATTTTCAATCCATCCCCAACTTATAGGGATGGGAATTTTCAATTTGATGCACAAATTAATCTCCCTTTCTTCATTGACATTTTTTTTTCCTGAAAATTTGTTTAATAAAATATTAATGAGTGTTTATCCATATTTCCTAATATTTGAGCAGGTCGGTTTTCATAAGTTGATAAAGTGATTATGTCAATATGATGCACATCTTGTAACATTAAATTAGGCTTAAAGTCACTGTCTTTGATACTGTAACTTCTTTATTTCTTGAGAAATGAATCGGTTTGAGTATCAATTTATACTTGCTGTTTTTTTATTTTTGTCATTAACTTTATAGGAGAAAAAAAAAACACACGCATGCACACGTAAGGCACAAGCTAGTTTATTATATAATTTTCTAGTTTAAATTGAAAGTGGGGCAAAACAATATTATCTAAAACTAAAAAGGGCGAAAGAGACCATAATTAGGGAGGACCGAGGAGGAAGAAATAAAAATGGGATGGTTCAATAGTGGCTATCCGAGCCGAAGAAAAGTCTAGTTTATTCTTTTCTTTTTTATGAACATCACTTTTACTAAAGAAGAAGAAATCAAAATGGCCATTCAATTATTCCAAAAGCCTTGTGCTTTCGGACGTGGGCAGGGCAGCCAAGCCATGACTGTTATTTCAAAAAGTAAAAACAAAGAAATAATAAAATAAAATAAAGTTTTGGCTTTGGTACGGAAATGACCTCAGCTGCGATTTTGATTTTTTGAGAGATAAAAAGCATAAAGTATGAGGGGATTTTGGTAGTGGCATTACAGAGCAGAATCAGCCCATAATGACCCGGAAATCCACATTGCCAGAGCAGCCTACCAACGACAAAACACAACGCAATCTCCTTCGAATTCGTCTTTTCCGTACCAATAAAGATAGTTGTCCTTACTTTTTTATCATATTTTCAATAGATTTATGTTAAATACGGTATAATACCTAACAAAGGAATAGAAAAAAGGGGATAGCTAGTTGGGTTGAAAAGCTAGAAGGGGCGTCAGTCAAGGGAGTGGTGGGACTTAAATGAGCAAGTTGTTGATGGATTTATAGAATTGAATTCCGGCACATAAATTTGACGTATATGTATTTTAGCATTTGAAAAAGAGAGTTCAAAGTAGATAAGCTCATTAACAATTACACGCAAACTGGGAGTGGAATTTGTAAAGGGGGCAGATTGGGGAGGATAGTTCAATGCTTGGGGCAATTTTTCATCCTCTTTGGGCCCAACTCACAAGTCACAACACTAATTAAATTTGGAACCCAAAAAAAAAAAATATATATATATTATTTTATTTCTTTTATCTTTTAAGTCTAAATGTATGTATATTTATGGTATTTGTTGAATTCTTGGAGGAAAATATCTGAAAAGGGTGGACCCAGTTTGTTTGGTTGCTGGGAATTGGGACCTGAAATTTAAGGCTGTGGTAGCAATCTTCTGAATCTGCCTTTTGTAATTTGCTTATTCTCTCCCAAAATTTCCCCTTAAATTCAACAGAAAAATGGCCAAATATTTTGGTTATAATAAAACAACGAGCGTAGCGTATCAATCTATTTGGTAAATATGTTAACAAGAAGCAATGTGGATTTGGGAGCTTGAATTTCCCATAAATTTGTAGGAAGTAGGTTTGGTGTAAACTCTATGTTAAAGGAAGTAATATCCTATGGATAGGTATTTTAAAAGATAGCACAGAATAGAGCCCACTTGAGCTGTATATCAACTCCCATGTCTTTAATGTAGTCAAGGCTGATATGTACGGATACAACAGATTTGGAATAACTTAGTTATAATTTCAATGTCTAAACTCTATTTGGTAATTTTTTTTTTATTTTTGAAAGTTAAGCCTATACATACCATTTTTACAAGTAAATTTCTTTATTTTTATTATCTACTTTCTATCAATATTTTTAAAAAATCTAGCTACGTTTTGAAATCTAAGAAAAATAGTTTTAATTAGAAACCTGTTTTTGTTTTTTTTTTTTTTTTATTAGGCCTAATTCAACTCTTTTATTTAGAAAAAACGAGAAACATAGTAAGAAATTGAGAGAAAACGTGCATAATTTTTAAAAATTGAAAACAAAAAAATTAAGACCCCATTTGGTAACCATTTGATTTTTTGTTTTGAAAATTAAGTTTATAGACACTATTTCTACCTCTAAATTTCTTCTTCTGTTATCTACCTTTTACCAATGTTTTAAAAAACCAAGCCAAAATTTGAAAACTAAAAAAAGTAGTTTTGAAAAACTTATTTTTGTTTTTGGAATTTGGCAAAGAATTCAACAATTGTACTATGCACATCATGGTAAGAAATGGGGAAGAAAATAGGCTTAATTTTCAAAAACCAAAAATTTAAAAAAAAAAAAATGCTTATCAAATGGGGCATAAATGATTATCAAACGAGACTTAAATTTTTAGCTTTGTATATATTTAACTCTTGAACCTTAGAATTTAATAGGTCTTTGAACTTTAAAGTTTGTTTCTATTTAGTCTTTGAAAATTAAAAAATGTCCAATATGTAAACTTTCAATGTTATGTTCAGTAGGTCTCTGAATTGTGTTATTCCTTAAAATTCATTGACTTGTTAGACATTAAATTGAAAGTTTGAGTTTTTATTAGACATAAAATTCAATTTTATATTTAATATAACAAATAATTTTAACAAAATTCAAGACCTATTAGACACAAAATTGAAAATTTAAGAATCTATTTGACATTTTTATAGTTGAGGGTCCTTTCGAATATAAAATAAAAGTTAAAAGATCAATTTGACACTTTTTAAATTTCAAAAGACCTTTTAGACACAAGCAAGTTAAAAAATTAAAATTATAATTTAATCTTCTTCATATTATATATAATATAGGAGCCATTACAAATATAGCAATCAAGTCTATAATATAAGCAGATATAGTACAATGTAAAAGAATTTGTAAATGTAGAAAAATTTAGATCTAACACTTGGATAGGGTTGGCAAAATTCTCCGCGGGGCCCTGCCTGTCGGGGATGGGAATCTTCCATTTGACCAAGGATGGGATCAAATCGAGGACCCCTTTAGGATCCTCGTATCGAGGACGAGGCAAGAATGGGGAGGGTATTCCCACCCTGTCGCTGTCCCCCGAAACCCCGCCCTAATTAGGTTATATATATATATATTATATATATATTATATATATATATATATAATATTAGATATTCAACTTTTACATTTAACCTAGTTTTTAATTTAGCTTAATTTAAGCCCAACTAAAGTGTCCATACCCAAACCAAATAGAATTTTAGGGATTTTTTTTTAAAAAGTCCTCATGGAAAACAAAATGGAAAATGGGGAATCCCCGCCTTCAAGCCGAGATGGGGGTAAAATCCCCCAACGGGGACGGGGACGGGGAACCCCCTCCCCCACCTGGCCTCAGTCCCATTGCCAACTCTACTATTGGAGTCTATCGATGATAGACTATGTTGCTTAAGTATATCAACGATATAGTCTATCACTGATAAATTTGACTGTATTTATAATTTTTAAAATGTTATTATACACCTAACCCAAAAAAAAAAAAAAAAAAAAACTGCGATTACTATAAAATAATATGGATGGGATAGGGGGAGTGTGCCTAAGTTAGGCGTGCGGGCCGGCGCTGACTATGGGGTGCTTGGACTTGGTGTGGTGCTCTCAGCTTGGGCTTTGTGGGCCGTAGCCCACCACACAATCTTCGCAATTGGCAATGGGTACAGTGGCAGAGGGAAGAAAGAAAGAGGTCATTGTTTATTTTACGGGAAATTAGAGGAAATAGCAAAATTGAGGGATACCTTTTGATTTTTGTCCAAAAATAAAAATAATAAGATTTTTGATAAAAATGTATCGTACACATGACATATATTTTTTTAATATCCAAAGTGTCCTTGGTATGGTCGATTAATTATTTTTTTTCGAATACTATGTAATTGTTATATCATGTATAAATTCTCAATGGAAATACAGTGTAAAAAGGAGTCGTATGTTATGAGACTGCGTATAAAAATATAGTGTAAATGGAATCGTCGGTTAGGAAATTTCAACATAACGGATTCAAGAGATAAATGTGACAAATTTTTCTCCCATTTTAAAATTTGAATTGGCATTTCATATTTGTTTTGATTTGATTTAACCATTTTTCGAAAATATTCAAAATTAATCAATCTTTAATTTATTTATCACTATTTTAATTTTAATTTTAATTTATAATATATCTTTATATTTTACATTATTTTTTTGGTTTTTTATTATTTTAAATTCGGATTAATTTTTTAAAAATTCTAATTAAGATTTTACTTAATATTTTATACATATTATCATTTAACAAACTATACATTTCATTTAAATTTTATCCTTTTTTTGTATTTCTTTAATCACCATTTATTCATTATCATCTTATTATATTATTATACCACTAATTTGTGTTTTTGACAAACAAATAAATATTCACTTTTGCATTCTTGCTGTTTTTGCTACGCCTCTACAACGAGTTAAGTTTCTTTCATGAGTTTTATGGTTGATGGAGTTATAAATACAGTGTAATTGTTGAAGCTTAAGTGAAAATAGAATTATGAATTCAGTGCAATTGTAAATAAACAAGCTAAGATTTTTCTCCGTCGAATTATATTTGAATTTATATTTAATTATCAAATTAGATTTTATCTAACTACTTATCGAATTAATCATGATAAACAAAAACTTCCTGATTTTAATCTTCAATTTATATTTGAATTTATCTTATATTATCAAATTTGATTTTATCTAACTAACTTTCCATTTGTTTGAATGTTTGTTACAAATTCAAATATATCTAAATATTTTTTCATTATTTTATACATATTGTTATCAAATTAATTTGACCTTTTATATATATATATATATATATATATATATATTGGATGTTTTCAATTTTTTATATAGTAACACGTAAAAAGGGTTTGTTGTACTTAAAAACAAACATATAAATGAAAACTAAACTTTAAGGGTGCGTTTGGTGCGCAGAGTTGAGTTGAGTTGGTAATTATTATAGGATGAGAGTGATTGGGAGAGTTGATATGAATAACGTGGTGAAAATGTGAGTTAGCACGAATAACGAGGTAATAAAACTCTTTAATAATTGATGAACCAAACAGTGGGTGGGTTTTTTTTTTTTTACCCACCCAACCCAACCCAACTTGGGGCCAAACACCTCCTAAATGTTTGAAACATGTGCGTATATATATTATTATTATTATTATTATTATTATTATTATTATTATTATTATTATTATAAATTAACAAAAAAACCCAAAATCTCATATTCTTCATCTTCTTCACTTAGCCGTCCCAAAAATCTATTTTTCTTCTTATCAATCTCATGTCTGCGATCGTTCGTTCAACAACCATTTCTTGAATTCCATCGAATATCTTATGAGCAAAATGGTCACATGGAATGAAGACGATGAAACTTCCTATAACTGGTTTGATGTCAAACACAAATATATTTCACATCGTCCTGAAGTTGCAATTCTTTCAAATACGCACTTATCAATTACAATTTTGGTGCAATCAACTTTGCTCTTTCTCACCTTGAAGGAAGTCCATCATTATGGACATCCATAAGTTTCTAATGACTCCCACTGCCTGGTCGTCGTCCTCCCTCGCATACACGCATTCTATAGGCAACCAGGAGCGTTAAGGATCATATTAGGTGATTTTTAATTTTTGCTTCTGAAATTTTTAGATACTATGTAATTGTGGTTCTAGCTTGTTTAGATAAAGTGTATTTGTGGTACTCGAATTGTTTTTGAAATAGTGTATCTTTGCATTCTCATTTGTATTTAGTTTTGTTGTTTTAGGGTAGTTTTTTCATTTACTAATTAGTATTTTCTATTGTACAATTTCGTTTTGCTATTTTTATAATTTTGATTTTTTTTGTCATTTTTCCAAATAAAACATTAACATTTGTCATTTCTCTTGTCAGCCCTTATTTTATTTTACCAAAAATTATATGTAACATTTATATTTAAATTATTTGAATTCAACTAAAAAATTTTAGAAAGCAAGGATGTTAAGGGTGGATTGAATTCTTAGCCAAATCATATATATATATATTTTAAATTACATCTTTTTCTTTTAGTTTTGAAAAATTGGATTGGTTTATAAAAATACTGAACAAAATTATATTACTACGTAAGAAATTTAGAAGTAGAAACAATATTTATAAGTTTTAGTTTTCAATATTTATAAAGTGATATTGGTGTTGTTTCTTTTTAGTATAAATGGAGAAAGGAAAGAGAAAATTACTAGAAGGATCAACATCAACATCGGAAAAAAAAGCCTAAGAAGTGCAAGGTACACAATCTAATGATATTTTATCAATTTATACATTTGTAGTTGTTTGTTTCTTATATTTATGTTGTTATATAAACAGTAAAATGTATTGATTGTTCCTTAAATTGAATGGAGAAACCCCTCGAAAGTATGCTTCTTTATAACATTAGAAGTCTTGTTCAACATACGAACTTTAGATGAGCTATCACTCCAACTATTTAGGGAAGACCCTTTTGGGCACTTTTTAGACATGAAAATGAAAAGAGTGCCCATCCAACGCATATCACACCTCATTAGAAGGCAATGAACAACTACAAAACAAGACATCTTGGCCTTTAATATAGAAGGACACATTTTAAAATTTTGCCTCAAAGAATTTTGTTTAGTAATAAGTTTGAATTGTGATCACTACCCTCTAGATGGTTTTTATAGTGAAAATGAAACAATGGACAACACAGTTAGGAACTTCTTTTTTAAGACCAATACAAAAATTGTAAGGAGAGAGATTCAACTTACCTTTAATGTTTTAAGTTTTGATGCCAATATACCCATTGATCTAAAAGTCAAACTTGCCAACTTGTATTTTTTAGAGAGCTTATTAATTCCTACACAAGAACCTAATAAAGTAAGATGGAAGCATCTAAAAATGTTGGATGATGAAGAAAAATTTAGATCTTATCCATGGGGGAGGTTGTCTTTCGAACTTACCATAGAATTTTTTAAGAAGGGTGCCATCAACAAATCATCTTCAATTTTCCTTCAAGGATTTCCATCTGCCTTGGTTTATTGGGATTTTGAGGTGATGCCAAGACTATCCAACCCTACGGTTGGACTTGCAAGAAGAATAAAAAGTGATAGGCCAAGAATTGTTCAATGGAAAGCACTGCAAGATTGGCAACACATCAATAGCAATATCTTCAAAGCCACTGGTGTAAGTCTTTCATCATGGTTATTTATTTATTTATCATTAGCATGTTATCAGTGATTGCTTCTATCACTGATTTCAAGCTATCAATGATAGCTTCTTGTTGAGGTTGATGCCCTAAATCTCGTGGGTCATGTAGCTTGTAATTGTAATGTACAAATAATTTATTTATTTAATAAAATAAGTAGTATTTTATTTGACATCTAGTAGCATTAACCCACAAAACCAATAAACTAAGATCCGAGATTGTCTTCTGTAACTTAAACATGTATGTGGAGATATACAAGTGGATCATGTTTAAGAGACAATCTAAATGGTCTGTAGTTGATGAATAAGGCTACGTACCTTATCCTGGTGGCACTATAAATACGACCTGCTTTATAGATGTTACAATTGTCGTAAAGTACTATAAATGATCTGATCTTGATCATTCATGTGGAGACATGTGATTAGGGATGTTCTATACAAAGAGTTTGTATAAGATCGAACCATGAAATGACTAGTCTCACTATATAACACTATTGATAGAAGAGACTTACATTTCACCAGGATGACCAAAGGTGACTTTATTTGAATTTTGAGTAAGTTGTGAACTCCTGCCTTGAGGCGGTCCTTTGATCTGCATGGGTGAGATTGGTCAGTGTCGCCGACTCAATATGCCTACCATTTGGGATTCATTTGATTGGAGAGCTAGGAACGCAACTACACGAGAAGGAATTCACTTATTCTCGATAGTTAGAGTAAGTAGAGAAATTGTTCCGTTAAGGACTAATTTTGAGGCTTGAATAATGTGATACGACACTTTCTCTTGGCTCGAAAGGGGGTTGTTCATGGTTGGACTATGGCTTATTGTTTATTAGAGGGATTAGTGGTACTTATTGCTCATTAGAGGGATTAGTATATGGGTAAGGTTGGGTACCTTATCTTGATGACACTACGAGTATGGCCCGCTTTGCAGGTGTTACAAATGTTGTAAAGTGCTACAAATGATCTGCTCCTGATCATTCATGTATTAGACATGCGAGCGAAGATATTCTATATAAAGAAGCTTGTATAAGACCGGACCATGAAATGTTTAGTCTTGTTATATAACGTCATTTATAATTTAGACTTTCATTTCACTAGGATGACCATAGGTAATATGACCTTAATCCTGAGTGAGTTGTGAACTCTTGCCTATTAGGGATGGAAAAATTCCCCACGGGTCGGGTCCCCGATCCGATCGGGGCGGGGAATCCCCGGTTTGACCGGGTATGGGGGTCAAATTGAGGATTTAAATCGACTCCCCGTCCCCGACCCCGACCCCGACCCTGATACGTTCCACCCCTGCCCCCAAATTTTTTAATTATAACATATATAATGAATAATAATAAAATAAATTAGAAAACAAAACAGAAACAAAACTTAATTATAATCTAATTATATTTATTATTAACTATTATTTAAACTACTGAAAAACAGTAGCTTACTGTTTCAGTGAATTTTTTTAATTTTTAATTTCTAATGTAATAAATTTTATAATAAAAAATATTAAAATATTTTTTAATTGTTAATTTGAACAAATATGTAAAATAAACTAATTTTATACATAAAAAATTTACAATTAATATAAATACTAATTTTAGTTAATTTTAGATCATAAAAAATAAAAAATAAAGGCGGGGGATTTTCCGTACAGGGACCCGAATCCCCGATCAGGGATTCCCTGGCCTCCCAAAAATGGAGAATGGCGGGGACAGGATTAAAAATCCCCACTAAGACGGAGATGGGAATGCATCCCCGACCCGCCCGGCCCCATTGCCCATCCTACTGCCTATGAAGGCCGGTCCTTTGATTTGCATGGGTTGAGAGCGGCAGATTGTCGACTCAACAAGCTACTATTTTGGGGATCGTTTGATGGAGAAGTGGAACTCAGGCTACGAAGAAGAAATTCACTCCTTCCCCGAAGTAAGGGTAAGTAGATAAATTTCTCCCTTAAGGTTGATTTCGAGTCTTGAACAATGTGGCGCACACCCTCTCTGGCTCGAGAGGTTTAGTCATAGTTGGAATATGATTCATTTTCATTAGAAAATCATGGTACTTAAGAAGTTAGATATACTATAGGGCAAAACGGTATTTGCCAGCGTAACTTATCGAGTGATTTGTGACGATCATCGTACTATGATTGTTATACCAATGGACACAAGAAATATTATCTATGGTAGAAATAGTTCAACTGTATGATCTTTAGTGGATATACCGACAGTATATACGATGGTGGATTCGTGATTAAAAAGAGTTTAAGTCATTATTCACGAATGTTGGACTTCAGCTTCAAGCACAGGTTCCATAGGTCTCCTTGGGTAGCTTGGATTTAATTGGAAGAACAAAGTGTTTGGGTCAGTTTATCAAATGTTCAAATTAATAAGAGGGATTGACTATATATTATATAATTAAATAATTCAATATATATGTATATAATGACATAATGATTGATACATTATGTTTATTTGGATGAACTAATATTTGAATATGATTCAATATATTTCTATGAATAAATTCATAGTTATTAAATTCAATATAAAATATGATTAAATTAAATGCTATAAAAATTAAGAGAAAAAGAACTATGGTTTAATATTGTATTATGATGAAAATAAAACTATATGTTATAACTTATATGAAAGAGATCAATACTATATTATATATTGATAATTAAATCTTTTCTTCATAAGCACCCCTTAGTGGGTAGTGTATCTAGTTTGTGGCAAAAATGAAAAATAAATTTGATTTCAGAATTTCCAAAAAAAAAAAAAAAAAAAAGACAAGAATTAATAATCTAGTATCTACACGATTACTTAAGAGACTAAACAATCGAGTAAGTTTGTCTATGCGATAGACTTGATCGTCTACATGATAGTGTTATTTTCTTCTCGATCGTCTTCCTCCTCCACACCAAACTTTTCCCTCTAACCAAAATTAACCAGAGCCCACCACTCCTGGATGCACACACCGAAAATACCAAGGTCACCAAGTGGGAGTGTCCTGTTGGTTTGAGGATCGAGTTTTTGCTTGCAGCTTGTTCGAGGAGTGTTCGAGTTGTTCGACACATTGGTGAACGAGTTCGATCGATGGATTTACTTGAAGAATGGTTATTCAAAGGTATAGTCTCTTGATACTTTGTTTTTTATTTCAAAGCATGCTGTAATTTGAGATATATGCATAATCTGTTCTTGTATGATTGTAAATGTATGCGTTCAACCACAATGGGATTTAGACGATCCGATCCCGCTCAAAGGTCCTCTGTAAATAGAGATCTTTCACCTTGGACCTACCTTTTAACATATCATCCACATATATGAGTAGGTAAACCTTGTCCTTATAGGAACCTGTATTTACATAAACAAATATGTCAAATGAACCTCTTTTGAATCCAATGCTAGAAATATAGTTATTGAACCTTCTATACCAGCATGTAGGTGATTGTTTTATCCCATAGATTGACTTGTTGAGTAAGCAATAGATATTTTATTTTCCTTTGACTTAAAATCTCTTAGGTTGCGTCATATAGATTATCTCTTCTAGATGTCCATGAAGGAAGACAGTTTTCACATCTAGTTGATACAATTCTAAGTTATTTTGAGCAACCAAGGATAAGAGAAGTCTTATGGATGTTTGTTTGAAAGTGGAGAGAAAATCTCTGAGTAGTCTATTCCTTCCTTTTGAGTAAACCCCTTTGCAACTAACCTTGCCTTATACCTAGGTATTTTATCACAGGATACACCTTCCTTAAGTTTGAAAACCCATTTAAAGGCAACTGGTTTATAATCCTTAGGCAGAGGAACTAAAGATCAAATGTCATTCACATTTAGTTAATGCATTTCCTCAGTCATAGTTTCTATCCAATCCCTTGCATCAACACAACTTGTTGCTTCTTCAAAGGTTGTTGGTTCTTAGTTAGTAGGAGCCACAATAATATTTAGAATCAAATTCATATAGTTCATTTTAGTATATCTAGCTGGAGGGGTAATGGTTCTCCTTTGACTATCCCCAACTAAGACATACTAACTCAAATCAGGCTGCTCATTTACAGTCTCCTCTTGTTCCCCTGCATCTTCCTCAACTTTTCCTGTGTCACTAGGTAGGTTAGATTCTATTGGTTACTTAGTAGGTAACTCCACCTCAATTCCTATGGTAGATGACTCATCTTCATCCTCAAGTCTTTTCTCCTTTTGCATAAACATCTCCTATTCTCTAAAAGTGACGTCTCTGCTAATTATGAACTTTCTCTCTACTGGATGCCACATTTTATATCCTTTGACACCCTCTGTGAAGCTTACATATATGCATTTAACTACTCTGGCTTTCAACTTTCCCTTATTTTGATGAACGTTACACTCCCCAAAACCTTAAGGTTGTCTAGATTAGGAGGATGATTGGTACACTTCTCCTTAGGGGTAAACAACTCTAAAGATGTGTGAGGGTAGTATTCAAAGTATACACTGTGTAGGCTGCAGCTTTTGTCTAATAGTTTTCACTTAGGATAGCATAAAAAAACAAACATATGACCCTTTCCATTATAATTCTATTTAACCTCTCAGCAACCTCATTCTGTTGAGATGTATACCTTACAATTCTATGCCTAGTTATACCATTCTCACTATAGTATTTGTCAAAGTATTTATTGCAAAACTCAGGCACATTGTCGGTTCTAAAGTATTTTAACCTTTTAGATGTTTGAGTTTCTATCATAGCTTTCCATTATTTAAACTTCCCAAACATTTGGTCCTTAGTTTTAAGAAAGTATATCCAACTCCTCCTAGAAAAGTCATCTATAAAGGTTAGAAAATATCTTGAGTTGAGCCACTAAGGCTTGGTGTAAGAGATGGTCCCCATAGGTCAAAATGAACATAATTCAATGTATTTAGTGGTATATTGAGATTTTGTGAAACTTTGTGTGGTTGCATTCCCTAGAATACAATGTTCACAGAAGGAAAGATGCTCACTGATCCCTTTGGGCAGTATACCTTGTTTAGACAGTGCTTGCATCCCTTTTACATTGATAGGGGATAGTCTTTTGTGCTATAAGTCTGCCTCTGTCAAGCTTGCTATTGAAATCGTGTAGGCATTAGTCATCATCTCTACTTCTCTTACTATATAGAGGTCATTGACCTTTTTACCAACCAATACTACCTTAGAATCCTTAATCACCTCTAGGATTCTATCTCTTCTGCACTCACACTCAATGAAGTCAAGCATACCCAGAGATATCAAATTTCTCTTGAGTAAAGGTACATGTCTCACATTTCTAAGAAGTTTGATTGATCCATCCTTTAGCTTTAAGGATACTGAACCAACCCTTTGATTTTGCAGGCTTCACTGTTCCCCATGTACACAGATTCTCCATCCACATCCTTATAGGTATTGAACCAAGGTCTGAAGGGTGTCATATGATAGGTACAATCAGAGTCAAGTACCCAATCATGCTTCCTAAAAGGACTTATTTTGTTGGTTTTATTTTAGTAGAGGCTAAGACGTCAAAATAGAAGTAGGACCCTTCAACCACTGAAGCTTTTGGTTGTTTTCCTTTCTGATCCTTTTCTTTTTCCTGATTTTTCTATTTTAAGCTGTAGCAATCCCTCATCAATTGTCCTTTCTTTTTGCAATAATTATATCTTAGCTTGGTTTTGGGTTTATGCACTTCACCAGACTGATTTTTAGTCCCTTTAGACTGATTCTACTTGTTCTTGCCCTTGACAAACAACCCTTCTACACCAGGCTGCTCCTTTTTCACTAAGTGAAGCTCTAACTCTCTAGTTCTCAATGCTGAAATAATGGCATCAGTGGTAACTAACTCTCTGCTATATTTCAAGGTATTCAGTACTTTCTTATAGGCTTCGGGTAGAGAGTTTAACAAGACAAAAGCTTCATTCTCATCGCCAATCTTTTCACCAAGGCTCTTGAATTTAGAAACTATCCTTTTAAACTCATCCAGATTGTCTGATAGCGGTTTACCAGAATCCATCTTAAAAGTGGAAAACTTTTCCCTTAGGTACATCTTGTTGGGGAGATCCTTGGTTGCAAAAAGACCTTCCAGCTTGACCCATATCTTGTAGATCGTGTCTTGATCGATCACCTGCCTCAAGATGTTGTCACTGAGATTAAGAACTAAAGTTACATAGGCTGTAAGTTCCATAACTTCCCTTTCTTGAGCTGTTAATGTAGGTGGTAGAGTCGACGGGTCTAAAAGGGCTTTATAAGCTCTCTATTGTCCAATAATAGCTTTGATTTTGGCCTTCCACAAACCAAAATCACCCTTTTTATCGAACTTCTCTATTTCAAATCTAGCAACAACCATCATTGACTTGAGCGAGTATCGAGAATGGTTTTCTTGAGTATCTTGATGCTCCAAGAATGTTGACCTTGATGATCTTCAAATGCTTTAATACCACAAATTGTTGGGTTATTCAATCTTCTCTAGGCTCAATTACTCAAGATCAACACTGAGATGATGAAGAAATGGCTGAGAAACGCTTTGTCAAATCCTCGATGCTAGATACTTGATGCTCGATAAGTTTCTACTCGATACTCGATGCGAATTTCCTTCTATCCATGACGAGTTTCTGTTCTTGCTCCATGGAACGCAATGAGTACTGATCGATACTCGATTTTACTCGATGAGTCTTAATCTTTACTCGAAGCAACTTGAAAACAAAAATGACTGACTCGATGCTACTCCATAGAAAAAATCACGATTGAACTCGATACTCTGGAAATCGATACGATTTGATTACAAGATTGTATTCACGCGATTTGCAGAAAGATTGAAGTCGATCGAACAAAGTAGATAAAGAGAAGAAGAAGAAACACATAGGATTACATGGTTCGGCCAAGATGCCTACGTCCACGAGAAGATTCACGTTCTTTTCACTTAGAAGATTGCGTACAGCTTGTTTGTTTACAAAAAAATAGAAATTATGAACTTACTCTGTTTTTGTTTTCTGATCAGTGATATTTATAACATATACCAACAGACCGTTACAAGATAAAGTTAGTTATAAACTAAACTAGTTGAGGTATTTGAGTCATGGTTTCTTCACAAGCTTCTTATACATCATTAAACTGAAGGATCTCTTAACGAAGAGCATCCATGAACGCATTCGGATCTTTCCGATTTCACCGTGACCAACATATACATTCTAACAAACAGATATGTAATTTACATTAATTAAAGGCATGCTTCGAACAATAAAAATACGAAGGGAAAAAGTTCTCATACCAGTTGAAGACCTCTACGTAATCTACGTAAGACCTCTACGTAATCTCTATCGCCTAGCAAACAAGTTGTCTGCAACAGCACGAACTATCATGAACAAGTGAACAGCAGCGGGGGTGACACCACCAAAATGGAGCCCTTAGTTTTCTCGGAGTGAGAACCTAAAGTATGGTCTTTGGTGAGTTTGGTAGAGGTTGGAGAAAGAGCAAATCGTGTAGATGATAAGCAAGTGGGAGAGAAAAGGAGCTATCGTATAGCTGAATGCTTATCTTTTAGAAGAAGCTACACGATCGTGTAAGTTTTTACTAAGCAATCGTTTAGTAAAAGGTGGAAGATCGTTTAGAAAACACGACACACTATGCGATCATTTAGGAAAGCTAAGCGATTGTTTAGGGACTAGCGGGTGATCGTTTAGGCACAAGGTGCACGATCGTTTAGGCACTGAGCGACTATCGTATAGGATCTCAATTATTCTATTGTTTACGTTTTCACACCGATGCCAATTTTTCCGAACCTTTGTAAAATGAAATCAATTTTTATTTTATCCTTCGCTTACCATAACCGAAGCGACTGCTCCCACTAACGCACGTCTGAGAGAAATTTTAGGCCAATTATCATATAATTAATCAATTAATTATTAATAAATATAATCATATTATATTCTTACCCTATAGTTTGATATCACATATCTACTATAGTAATTTCTCCTCCATGTGATATAAATCATATTTATATCTAATTTCCTCTAAAATAATGTATCTCATATATTTAGTTAATTATATCATATATTATTAACCAGTTCAATTATATCATATATAATCAAACTTCCTCTTATCAATTTGAACATTTTAAACTGACCCAAACACTGATTCTCGACTTTATCCAAGCTACCCAGGAGACCTAATGGACCTGTGACTCGAAGCTCCAACGATTCGTGAATAGTTGACTAAACTTTTTAGCCACGAGATCCACCATCCGTTAACTGTCAGGTATTCCACTAAAGATCAACAGCTGAACTCTTCTTACCATAGATATATTTCTGTGTCCATCGGATATAACCAATCATGAGTACGATGACCCTTCACAGATGCTCGTAAGTATAACTGGGCCAATTTAACATTTTTCCCCTGTAGTTATATCTCACTCCTTAAGTACCATTGATTCCTCTAATGAACAATACAACATAGTTCAACTATGTGTGAACACCTATCGGGCCAAAAGAATGTGTGTGGTGCCACATCGTTCAAGCCCTGGAATCAGCCCTTAAGGGAACTATCTATCTACATACCTCTGTCTCGGGGAAGGAGTAAATTCCATTGTGTAGCTGAGTTCCCAGCTCCCAAATCAGACGAATCCCCAAAATGGTAGGTTTGAATCGGCGACCTGGCCACTCGCACCCATATAAATCAAAGAATCGCTCTCAATGGTAGAAGTTCTCAACTCACTCAGGATTGAGGTCATGTTACCTATGGTCATCCTAGTGAAGTGAAGTCTCTGTCATGAACGGTGTCATATACGAGACGTTAATACTTCGTGGTTAGGTCTTATACAAACTCTTTGTATAGGACGCCCCCGCTCGCATGTCCCCAACACGAATGATCAGGATCAGACCATCTGTGACAAGTCACAACACTTGTGACCATTCCACAAAGCGGGCCGCATCCGTAGCATTACCAGGATAAGGTTTCCTTCCTATATCTATATACTACAGACCATTTTGTTTATCACTCAAGACATGATCCACTTGTATGTCACCACATACATGCTTAAGTTACAAACAGATAACCAGGTATTTTATGTTTATTGATTTGTGGTAAAGCAAATAAAACATGCAACTGAGCAAAAAACAAGATGTGAAGTAAATATCATATATTATACAACACAAGCATTCGTACAAACTATTTACAAACTACATGACACAAAACTTTAGGGCATCAACCCTAACATAAACAACTGGTGGCAATTTGCATGTCCTACAATTATGGCCATGATGATGACATTGATTGCACTTTAAGCTTCATTTCTTTTCACCAATTGATAATATTCTTTGTTTTCGTGGGTGTCCAATTGGACGTTTAACTATCAGTGGTAATATATTCACATCAACATCAATAGAGCTTCAGTCAAAATGATTTATAATAGGATAAAATGATCCTTTATAGGTTGGTAACAGTTTATGGAAAGATAATAGTCTGGCACAAAAGCATAGATATCTAAATTTAGCCTACGAATAACAGTACAAGCATGAATACATGGAATCTCCATAAATCCCAAACACGACAATTACATGATTTAGAGGCCAAATATACCACAAATTGTTTGTCTCCATCAACTACTTTATATTATTTATTACTAATAGGATCAACTTGAAAAACAAAATATAATCAACTACCTGATCAACAGTTATCAATGTAAACTAATGTCATATCACTAAAAACTAAAAGATAAATGAAGATGTCAGTGATAGTGAATCACTACCTGATGGCATGTTTATAAAAAATATCAATGATTGCTTCTATCACTGATAATATGTTAGTAATGATAGAAGCTATCATTGATAAATTGGAATTAGTGATATCATCTACGTTAATGGCTAATTTTGTACCTTGAAGCTTCTTGACTGATTGTGTTGCTTTAGCAACTCAGCCTCTGCCAATTAGTCAAAACAATCTTCATGGATAATATTAATTGACCTTTTCCATGATGCAACAGGGAACTCTCTAAGCTCTTTCGTAATATTATTCAAGCACTATGAAATATTTGTAGTCATCATATTATACCTTCTTCTCCTAGAATACACACGTGCCCACTTCTCATAACCAACTTTACTGAGATATTCCTAAATGGTAGGATATATCGATTCCATCCATTTCATATAATATCCGAATTTATCTATTATATAAGATTTTGCAAAACTATAATATATGTCATCAATTAAAGAATCCTTATAAGTCAACTTCATATTTTGCAAAAGATGTTGTAGACAAACACAATGCTTAGCAGTTGGAAAAACATTCATAACACCTTTTGGAATGCTAAAATGTCGATAAGAAATAAAGACTAATCTGTCTCGTTCACCAAAACTGTTCTTTTGATGCTAAAAAAACCATCTCCATGATGCATCATTTTCAGAATCAACAATACAAAAAGCAAGAGGAAAAATTTGATTCTTATCGTCAACTGTTGAAGCCGTCAAAAGAGTCTTAACATACTTTCAAGAACGTGCCATCAACCAATATAATTGGGTCTATGATGCTTCCAACTTTCAATTGACACTCTAATAGCCAAATAACAACACTTAAAATACCCATTGTGTCAGCTTCATATGCAGTGGATGTACCTAAAATAAGATAAACATGAAAATAAGCAAGTAAACAAGCTCTTAAAAGGTATATAGTTTATTGATGCCTATCAGTAATAATTTCTCACTGGTTGGAATCTATCATCGGTAGCTTCCATCATTTTCATGTTATCAATGATGGAAGCTATTAGTGATAGACTCCTACCCGAGATAGAAGTTATCACTGATAGATCATCCAACCCGTTAATAAGTTAGAAACAAGAAAACAAACATGGATTCCTTTCTTCTAACTTCATCAAAAACTTTGGAATCAAAGTATACCTTTCAAAATTTCATTATGTCTTCTTTTGTCCTCCATGCTTTATATTAGCTAACATTTTCTCCAAATTCCTTACGAACTTTATTTACAATATCATTAGGAGTTGAGGTATGAGAAGAATTAAATCTAAAATCATTTTTCAAACATTTAGCTATTGAGGATGAGGAAGCTTTCCTATGAGAAGTCTGAACACTTTTTATAGAACAATCATGAATATCAATAAACTTCTTAAGTATCCATAAAACACTACGCTTATAATAGGATGCCCTAACATACCATTGACAACCATCTCAAACATATCGAAACACAATTGCTCTTGAATTTGATCTTACAATCTTAAATTCAAAATTCTTCTTGACTGCTATCAAGTAAAAACAATTTGTTAAAATCTCTTTACTAGCAAGCACATCTTCTTCTTTCAAGTCACGAGCAATATATATATATATCCATAATCACTCAGAAATCACCATCATCTATCATAGGTGTAGAAGAAGAAACAACAGACAAATAATTCTCAATTCCACTAGAAACAACATTAGAAGACACTTCCAAACAAGAACCAGTGACATGAGCAACCAAAGGATGTCTTGTATTGTGTTCCTTAACTAAAGTGAAAAACCAAGCTACATCCTTATCTTCTCAAATGTAAACTACATTTTGAACTTCATTCATAACAAAATATAATAAAGTTGATAGTTCTATATAAGCAGTAGATGCATTCAAACAAATCTCCTTCTCTATTAAACCCACAAAATCTCCAAAAACCATCATATCATCTACTAAAACTCTAGTCGCCTTGTAATTCACATAACAATATTTTTCATTCCATATTCCATTATGAAAAACAACTATTGGAATAACCATATTTTAAAATTCTTACGAAAGTAAAACAAATATGGGGGAGTGGGCCTAAGTCAGGCATGCGGGCCGGCACTGACTATGGGGTGTTTGGACTTGGTGTGGTGCTCTCAGCTTGGGCTTTGTGGGCCGTAGCCCACCACACAATCTTCGCACTTGGCCATGGGCAGAGGGGCAGAGACGAGAAAGAAAGAGGCCATTGTTTATTTTATTTTACCAAAAATTATATGTAACATTTATATTTAAATTATTTGAATTCAACTGAAAAAATTTTAGAAAGCAAAGATGTTAAGGGTGGGTTGAATTCTTAACCCAATCATAATTTTTTTAAAAAAAATTATATTTTTCTAATTTTTAAAATTTAGATTGGTTTATGAAAATATTATCAAAATTATATGACTAAATAAAAAATTTAGAAGCTAAAGCAATATCTATAAATTTTATTTTTCAAAATTAAACGTTAAACATCAAATGATCAATGAAGTATAAAATTTTAGTCTTCCTTATAAGAAAATTTGTGGGTCCAACCTTGCATGATGGACACATCTCTCTAATCTCTTTCGTATTTTGGATGCATGTGCTTGCTTTTGAAATAAGCATATTTTTTTTTAAATTTATTTTTTATCGAAAGGATTTTTATTGTGTGGTGTTTGTTTGTACTCTATTAAGAGTATTTTATTTGTATTTTCCCATCAAGCCACTTCAGGTGTTTGTCCTTTTTAAAAAATACTTTTCAATAACTTCCAAATACGATGAGTTTGTATTATTATTTTTACCATACTAGAGCTAGAAGTACTTTGAAATTGAGGGATGAAAGTAAATTAAAGGCTTGTTTGAATTGACGAGAGAAAAAAAAATATATTTTTTTAATAAAAATAATTTTTATTTAAACTCTTTTGATAAAAAATTTTTAAAAATATATTTTGAAAACATTTCGAAAGCTATTTTGAGTGGTTGTCAAACATTCCATTTTTTTTTCTAAAATGATTTATTTTCAAAATTAAACACTTGAAAAGTTAAACTGAATACCCTCTAGGAAAAAAACAAAAGTGCTTGTAGGCTCTACAACAAAAATTCCTTTTGGGTGAAATACCAACTATGAATCTTTAGTTGAACCATCCACATGGTTAAATTTTAAAACTTAAACAAAAGAACCACTAACTATCAAATTTGAACATAAATCAGTGAATAAGATACAAACTATCGTCTTAAAAATTCGATAGTCGCAATTGTTGAACTAAGAAAATTATTTGTTATCCATTCATGTTGACAGCCCAATTACAAGATATACAAGTCTAATATGTAGTAAATAGTGCTCATCAATGACCATAGAAGAAGATGAACCCCCAAAATTTACATAGGGAAAAGGACAGAGGAAGCTTCAAATTAGGTGCCTTCTTTAACCTCCTACTATACCATACATTTTCATGTTATCTAGATATATTTGAATGCTTGTACAAATGCAGACAATTTACCTTACTCTTTTAACTAATAGCTCTTGATCTAAAAAATAGTAAAGATAAAATGATAGTATATATGTGACACTACTATGAATGAGGTGAACGTGCATTATTATAAAGTAATGTTTATGTCTCAATATTAATGATATAAATAATCATTGCGGAACTATCATGGGACCCAATAGTTTAAATCAAAGGCTGTATCTATTATCTATAAAAGAAATAAAAGCTCAATTCAAGGATATGACGAAGATAGAAAAGTAGTTCTATATTTTAAAAGTTGTTTGGATATGGATTGTCATCCCAAATAAAAAAATAAAGGCAAATACATGTATAGCGGGTTCTCCACGATATACTTAATTTTATAGTCTTTAAGGAAGAGTTATTTGGTACAAGAAATCGAGAGATGTAAATTGGTAAAAATAATGTGATATGATATTCTTATTTGGCATAAGAATTATAGAGATGGGCATGAAAATATTTGTATTTTTTTTTTTTTTTTTTGTATAATTTATACCCATAGATAATAATATTTTGTACCTTTTTCTTTTGTCCAACTTTCTTCCTTTGCTTTTCATTTTCATATGTAATTTTATTTTGAATTTAGCATATTAGGTAACTAACTAATAGATATTGATTTTCCAAAATCAATATAATTAACTCTCTCATTAGAATAAATCAATAATAACTATCAAAATATATGCTAAGTTCATATTTACTAATCCAAGCTTATTAAATGAATGTAATTACTAAATGGAACTTAACTCCGTTTGATAATAATTTCGTTTTTTGTTTTTGAAAATCAAATCTATTTTCTTTCAATTTCTTACAGTGATTTACATATTTAAGTATAAGAGTTGAATTCTTAATCAAATTTAAAAAACAAAACAAAATTTTAAATATTGTCATTTATAGTTTTCAAAATTTGGCTTGATTTTTGTAAATATTGATAAAAAGTTTATAATAAATTAAGAAATTTAGAGGGGGAAAGAAGTTTTATATAGGCGTAATTTTTAAAAATAAAAAATAAAAAAATCAAATGGTTACTAAATGAGACATATTTAAAATAAGAAAATGACTTATATTGTTGATTAATTAATTAAAATATCGTAAATATATTGAAGTAGTTAAATTAGGTTAGTAAGAAAAGAAAAGAAGTAAGAATGAAACAGTGAGATTCGGAATTGAAACATTGGAGGAAATCAATGATGATTTAGATCATATTGCTGTATAATGTAAAAAGTACTTACAAGTTTAAGGCAAGTATTTGATGATGGAGTACTAAAAGTACTTTATGCTATCTAAGAACTTAGAAGTAAATCTACATAAATGATGCTGAATGTTAGCGCAAATTTATTTTGAAAAGTAGTTTAAATTAGTCCTTTTCAATAAATGTCAGTGCCAGTTATTTAGTATTATTTATGGGCTATTTGAGGAGTTGAATTGAGATAGGATGTTTGAAATTCATTGTATGTGGATCTGTGGAGTTCATATGTCTCTGTTTGTACAAAGTTATTTGATCTAAATTCATATGTTTTTGTTTGAGGTACAGAGTTGAGTTCATATGTTTGGGTAACTTTAAATAATATGTTTTTATGATTACTATTTTTGTTTTGAAACTTTTTTTATTCAATAATTCTATCCATCTTTGTTTGAATAAAATATAGATTATATTTTTTTCTTTTCATTTTTAAAACTTTTCTTTCTTTTCGTAGAAAATAACAAGATATTTGAATGAGTTTTATTGGATTTTTGAAAAATTAAAGGTCCAACTGTAATTATAGGCAAATGACAATTTGGTAATTATTCATTTCTTCTCCGCTTAGTGTTGGAAATCGTGTGACTAATTGGCTGAAGGAAAAAATGCGGTAGCCGCCTGAGTGTGAGGAGCAGCCGCCTGGGAGCAGATAGATCGTAGCCGTCTGAACTGAAGAAAAGAGAGAGGCGGCCGACTGAAAGAGAGAGCAGCCGACAGAGGAACGCGGAAGCCACCTAGGGGAGCTGAAGTAAAATGCGGTAGCCACCTGAGTGTGAGGAGCAGCCGCCTGGGAGCAGATAGATCGCAGCCGTCTGAGGTGAGCAATCCGTCCGAGAAGAAAACGCCGCTGGTATCAAAGCCGTCTGTAGCAGCCGTCTGGTGGTGTTTGCAGATCAGGAGGCGGCGACTGGTTTCCGTCCGGCCAGATCGACAGAGAGACAGGTGGTCTCGGTTTCCGGCGGGTGTCTGTTGGGTTCGAGCGTGGGTGTCCTGCGGTCCGGTCTGGGAAGGTCATGTCTGAGGAGCGGTTCGTTCGGCAGGTTGACAGTGAGAGAGACCCGCGGGTTTACGTGGTTCGCCAGTCAGAGGGGGTAGTGCACTGTTTTGGACTTTTTTGTAGCGGGTTATTCTCGGTGGCAGAGACAACATCTAGATCTCTCGGTATCAGTGGATGGATATTAAATTACAGATTGGTTTATTCTGTTTGGCCATCTAAGTTAAGTTCAAAAACTCTCATAATTTTTTTCTTTTTTGAGCCATTAACAACCATTAACCTATTACATTTCTTTAGAAATATGGTAAATAAAATGAGAAACTAAAGTGAAATCAAAACTTTTGATTCTAACTAATTTTTCTCCATGAATTTCATTCTCATTTTCTTCTTCTTCTTCCTATTGTTAGCTCTATATTTTTAGTATGTCATAAATTTTTTAATTATATCTCTCACATCATCATAACAACCAATAGAATGTCATCACATTTCTTCAACAGTTTCACTTTCATTTTCTCTAAATTTGGAGGATCATTAAATAATAAATCTCTATTTTTCACTAATTCTTGTTGAAAAATGTTTTAGGAAAAAAAATTATATTTTATAATTTTCGTCTTTATTCTTAACGCTCATTTGATATGTAAATTCATTACGTATAATCATTGCACTTAATGTTGATAAAATAATATTTTTTTATATATAATCGACAACCCTACAACATACTTTAACAGTCATCAATCTTATAATAGTATGGTTTCGAAGTTGATTATCAAAGAAGATATTTGCTGGAGTTTGTAGTCGGAGGTGGTTGTTGGAGTCTAAAGTTGGTTGCATGAAGGTGTATTGGAGTTCGTTTTTTAAGTTTTTCATCGTAGGTGGTTTTCGAATCCCGAAGTTGGTCGGTGAAAGTTGTCGTCGAAGATGATTTTCTTTGGAGATTGTAATCGGAGGTGAATGTGTGAGCCCGAAGTTAGTCACATGAAGGTGATACTAGAGTTGGTTATAGGAGTTTGTCATCGAAGGTGGTTGGCGAAGCCTCGAGTTGGTTGTCGGAGTTGCTGTTTCAAAGGTGATCATCAAAGGTGATTTTCATCAAAGTTTGTAGTTGGTTGTCGAAGCCTATGAAGGTGGTTGTCGAAGTTGGTCATCGGAGCTAATTGGTCGTCGGAGTTGGTAGCGCGAAGGTGGTCGTCGAAGTTAAGTCACTAGAGGTGGTTGTTGAAGGCCAGAATTGGTTGTCGGAGTTGGTCGCGTGAAGGTTGTTGGTGCTCAGAGTTGGTTGCCGGAGCTGTCATCAGAGGTGGTTGTTAGAGTCCAAATTTCGTCACCGGAATTTTCATCAAAGGTGGTTGTCGGAGCCCAAAGTTGGTTGTCGGAGTTGTCATCAAATTAGGTGGTTGTTGAAGTCTGGAATTAGTTCTCGAAGTGTGACAGTGGTTATATTGGGATCGGTGTCCTAATTCTCCCGAAGTCTCGTTGTTTTTTAAAGATACACATTGTTCAATGAATAAAATAATTGTTATTTAATTCTGACATTTACGCATATCCAATAAACAAAGTTCCTTGATTATCTTATGTGAACTTAAGCATGTATATGTGATATACAAGTGGATCATGCCTTAAGTGATAACTGATGACGGGTAGAAACTTTTGCTATTACCTTAAGTTTTTGCCCATCATCAGTTATCAAAACGAGATGAAATATACAAGTGGATCGTTTAGATCATGCCTTAAGTGATAGCTAAATGAATAAATGATTGTTATAAATATAGTATGATAAGTTGGTTATCATTTATGTTTATAATAATATTAATCATTGGATAATTAATTCTTTTTCTTTTAAATGACCAAAGTAGTTGATAGTTATTGAATCAGGGTAACCGTGAGTTTAAAAGGAAAATGGTTTTCCTATTTTAAAAAGAAGTTTTACAAAAGATTGAAAAAGTTTTAAGTTTTCTCTCCGCGTAAAAGAAACTCACGAGGTCGTCAAGTAAATACAGATTTACTAAACGACGGTTGGGCAAGCTAAACGATCGTGCAGTGTCAAGCTAAACAATCGCATAGCTTTGCTAGACGATCGCTTTCCTAAAGTAAACAATCGTGTATAGTCTGTAGGCGACAGACCGAGTTAAACGATCACATAACTTTTGCTAGACGATCGCTTAGCTTTATCTAAATAATTGGGCATTAGCCTATACGATAAGTCTCCGCCATCTCCCACTTGCCCAGTCATGTACGCGATCGGTATTTTCCTCCTTCCTCTGCCTCATACCAAGTCCGAACAGAACCCAACCTCTGGATTCTCACACCAAGAATACCAAGATAGCGTTGTTGGCGGTGTCAGACTCAACTTGACACCGTCGAGGTTTTCTGGAGGTCGTTCATGGTGCTATGGAGGTCGTTCGTGTTGCGAAGGAGTTCGTGACCGAGGAGATCGTTGAGAACGAGCGCGAAGTGTTCGTGCTGTGTTCGTTACGGTATTGCAATCGTGTAGATCGAGCTTTCGTGGTTGCTGATTATTCGAGCAGTAGCGCAATGAAGCATGGAGACGTTTCTTCGATTATTTGTACAATTTGCTCTTTATGCATTTATATTGTGCATGCTGTAATTTCTGCATTTTATTTGTATAACCGTTTATTTGAAGACGACTATAAATGTCTTGTTCATTCATGATTGTGATTTGGAATAGTCTTTTTCCGCTGCTCATGAAAATCTCGCTTCCGATTTCCTTCAAGTCAATGGGTGGAGCCATTGAAAACATGGAAAGAAGGGAGAGTTGAGGTGAATTGGTAAAATATACCAACTCAACTCCACCAATATTTAAAATTAGTGGGTCAAACAATGAGTTGGTATATTACACCAACTCAACTCATGTTGATGAGCCAAACACCCCCTTAGTGTAATGAGTTCAAATTAGAAAAGATGTGGTATAATAACTTAGGAGATGATTACAAAGATTTGTTAAAGCTAGTGGTTTAGATTGTGTGTTAATGGTTGGTTATTTATTTATTTATTATTATTATTTGTAGAAGTTCATTTATTATTTCCACATTACTGCATGAACACAATTTGAATTAGTTTCTTTCATGCATTTTCTCTATTTGTTTCCATACTTTGTTTTGTGTATATATAATCTTCTCTAGATTTATCTTGTTAATGTTTACAATGGGTTGTATTTGTATTTAAGAGTGATTAATGCTGGTTGATTGTCTCAAAAAAGTCTTACAAAACGTTTCTTGGGTTACTGATTCTATGAATTATTTTTTTCTTTATTTATTTTTCTTCTGACCTTATTTTCATGAGATTCTTTCCTTATCTAAGCTCTACAGATAATGAATGAGTCTAATTACCTTATTTATTGTACCCTTTTAAGAGCTAATTGTTGTCTTGCTAGGGTTGCTGCTCTTTAGTATTTTGTTTGAACATTTTTATTTTTGTGGTGGCCAAACATGAGAATTGTGCTTCAGAATCATCGTTGATCTTGAAGTTGTACTTGTGATCATTGTTGAAGTGAGTTTTGTTAGAAGGTTGTTCTTGGTCTTAGGGGGAGCCTAAGATTTCATCATTAGTTGACAGAGATTCTCTAACTTAGAATCATGTGAAGAGGTTTTCACAAGAAAGTGGAAAGTTTATAGTTGAGAAAGGGTCTCACACATAAGGGAGGCTAAGTGATTGCTTACTAATACTTACTAATATTCTCATACTCAGAAAGAGTCTAAAGTTTCTTGGGAGAAGGTCTCACTGTCACATCGTCTCCCAAATTACCCTTTCATCCTGGAAGAAGATGTGACGGTAGCAGTTACTAGCCTTATCGCCAGCACTTACTCCCTTTACTTACTTACTTAACTCCTTTAGTGCCAACCTGATAAACATTATTAACTTATACAATTAGCCCACATCAGGAAGGCTTAACATTAACTTCCATACAATCACATGCTTAACAAACCATAACATAATATCCACAGATAAAATATTTACAGTTGGGCCCAAAACGATATTAACAAGTCCTTGACATTCCTCACTAACATGTCCCTGACACTTCTCACAACATGTGTACATTCTTGGGATTGGTGTCCTGATTCTCCCAGAGTCTCGTTGTTTTGTAAAGATACACATTGTTTGATGAATAAAATAAGTGTTATTTAATTTTGGCATTTACTCATATCCAATAAACAAAGCTCCTTGGTTATCTTATGTGAACTTAAGCATGTATATGTGATATAAAAGTCGATCATGACTTAAGTGATAACCTAAATAGGTTTGTCGTATAAGGATTAAGGTAGGATACCTGATCCTGGTGACACTACGGATACGACTCGCTTTGTAGAGGTTTGCAAGTGTTGTAAACTACTACAGATAGTAGATCCTGACCATTCATGTGGAGACACACGAGCGGGGGTGTCCTATACAAAGAGTTTGTATAAGACCTGGACCACGAGATGATTAGACTCTGTATATAACGCCGTTGATACTAAAGACTTTTATCTCACTTAAACGACCATAGGTACACGACTTCAATCCTGAGTATTTTGGGAACTCCTGCCTTTGAGAGCGGTCCTTTGATTAGTATGGGTGAGAGTGGCCAAATTGCAAACTCAACATGCTTACCATTTTGGGGTTTTGTCTGATCTGGGAGTTGGGAACTCAATCCATAAGATGGAATTCACTCATTTCCCAAAGCAGGGATAATTAGAGAGATTGTTCCCTTAAGGGCTGATTCCAGGGCTTGAACATAGTGGCCACAGCTTCTTTTTAGAAGAGAGGACTCAGTCATAGTAGGAATATGACTTATGTTCATTAGAGGGATCAGTGGTACTTAAGGAGTTAGATGTAACTACAGGGGCATAACGGTTATTGGTCCAGCTGTACTTACGAGCGATCTGTAAAGGGTTGTCGCACTTTTGATTGGTTAAGATGGATACATAATATATCTGTGGTAAGAAGAGTTCAACTGTCGATCTTAGTGAGTGTCTGGCAGTTAACGGATGGTGGATCTCGTGACTAAAGAGTTTAGTAAGTTATTCATGTATCGTTGGAGCTTTAAGCTATAGGTCCATAAGGTCCATTGGAGCTCAATGGATTCAGTTGAGGATCAGTTCTTGGTGTTGATTTGAAATGTTCAAATTGACAAGAGGTATTTTGATTATATATGATATAATCGGTATGATGTATGAGATATATCTAGTGGGAGGATTGATGTAAATAGAGATTTTATCAATTTATAGTTCCATAGGATTTATTATCATATAAGTGAATATTATATATAAATATAATGATAAACAATAAACACTTATTATCATTTAGACTAATTATTCATAAACAGCAATGAAATATTAAAACTATAGGTTATAAATATAGTATGATAAGTTAGTTATCATTTATATTTATAATAATATTAATTATTGGATAATTAAATCTTTTTCTTTAATAATTAATTGAGTGAGAGGTTATTGGTGGTTCATAGTAACCGTGAGATAAAAGGAAAATTATTTTCCTAATTTTAGTAGGTTTTGACAAAAGGTTTAAAAATTGTTTTGAGTTTTCTCTCTCGCAAAAAGAAACTCACGATACTTATCAAGTAAATACGGATTTACTAAGTGACAACGTGTTTTAGTAAACGATCGTGTGTGTTTTGTAGGCGATAGACACTGAGCTAAACGATCGCTTAGCTTTTGCTAGACGATCGCTTAGCTTTAGCTAAACGATTGGGCATCGATCTATACAATAGGTTTCAGCCATCTCCCATTTGCCCAATTGTGTACACGATTGTTCATTCCTCCTTCGTTTGCCTCAATCCAAGTCCGAACAGAGCCCACCCTCTGGATTCTCACATCGAGAATACCAAGGTAGCCTTCTCGGTGGTGTCATACTCAACTCGACACCGCCGAGGTTCTGTGGAGGCTGTTTGTGCTGCTGAAGAGTTTGTGACTGAGGCGATCGCTGAGGATGAGCGCGAAGTGTTCGTGCAGTGTTGCAGTTGTGGTGTTCGAGCGTTTGAGGTTACTGTGTTTGAGCGTTCGTGAGCAAGGAGAGTGAAGATGAGTCTACAAATGTACGTAGAGATTTCTCCTTGTTCATTTGTAGCTGTTTATGCTATAATTTCTGTATTGATTGTATAACCGCATGTTTCTGTTTTGACTGTAATTTGTAATATTCATTCATGATTATAATTTAGAATGATCTATAATTTGTTGCTCATGAAAATCTCGAATTCGATTTCCTACAATATATACAATAGTTAACCTAGTTTCTCTTCAACTAACTGGGTCTTGTGTGGCAAGTAGCAACAGGATCAATCTCGAGGAATCTGACTGCTACCCAAGGAAAGAAAAAAATATTTAGAAACTGTGAGCTATTCGTCCAGTGAGTGACAACTAGAAATCAGGACATACCACGCTTTTCATTAATATAAGGCATGTAAACATACTGGAAAACATTTCAAGCAACCTCCTTTAAAACATGAACATAGTCATAGTATCAAGCTTTTGAGAAAAAAACTCATTAAACATCAATAAACATCATTAAACCTTAGTTGAGAATGAGCATACATCGCTCTAGCTCCCAACCTCTGTATCCAGCCAAGAGACCATACTTTGGCCTTAGGTTGCTGGTATATGACCTAGGAGACCCATACTTCGGCCTCTCATTTAGAACTACCTACGTGTACATGGAGTTTCTAAGTACCGTTAACACCTTAGATACTTTTTGGATACCTTCTATACCTTCAGTATCCAGCTTACTAAACATATCATGCTTAAGAAAAAACATATACATTAAGAATCATTCAATCATAGCCCTTAGCATGGAATTTGTAGAAACATAGCTTTTATCTTAAAAACGCATGCTTCATCATAGATACTTAGCTTTTATAATGAATTAACATATAACCTTGGCATGCGATAAAATATACACATGCTGGAGAAGAAATGTTATACAATTCATAAAACTTGGATGCTTGAAAATGTATAAACTTATCATCAAACATCATTGAAATCGCATGGTCTTTTATGCACAAAACATTGAAAAAATTAAGTTTATTTTAGTCACTCACTACTCGTCTGGGCTCTTAACAGTTTATAGGCTTATTCTAGCTCCTTTTGGCCTTAAGCAACGCAATTTCTTGTTAGATTCCTTAGAATTCTCATCAAGATGCTTCAAATAGTTTGCTTACTAGCGAGACCCTTACTAGCGGGATCATCACTAGTGAGACCAACACTAGCAAGATTGTCACTAGCGAGATCATCACCAAGAAGATCATCACTAGCGAGATCTTCACCAATGAGATCATCACTAGCGAGATTATCACCAAGGAGATCATCACTAGCGAGATCATCTTATAAACGAGACTTAGCATGAAAATTAGCGAGATTAGGCACAAACTAGCGAGATTTTTCATTCTTAGCGAGATTTAGCATAAATTCTAGCAAGACTAGACAGAAAATCAATGAAATTTGAGTGACCAACTAGATTTACACCATCTTTATCTCGCTCTTACTCCCTTGGGTGAGCTATTTACTTGATCTTCCCTACCAGTTGTCTGCTTATGCAACAAATTCTTGTTTCAAATTAAAAAATTTATAACTCGAAATCCAGAATTCATTTCAAGAAACTTTCTTCTACAAACTTGTTTATAATTGAGTTAGCTATCTTATCTTAAAATTTCAACTCCAGATTCAGTCTCTACAGCCTGTTATTCTTCGAAATTCTTATCCTTCCAAGATTACTCGAATTCCAGACCAACCTCAATTCTTCTTCGAATTTCACCCATTTCCTTTCATATTTAGCTCAAGCATCCTTCAAAAAGTTGTTAAGAAATGAGTTAACTTACTAACCTCAAATATTCAGCTCGAATCTCGGTCTCTACAACTTGTTATCCTTCGAACATCATACCTTGTCCATATTACTCAAATTCCAGACCAGCTTCAATTTTTCTTTGAATTTCCCCAAGTTTTTCTTCAAATTCTACCCCACTCAACCCTAAACCTTCTTCTTCTTCTCCAATTCAATGCCTAGCCGATGTATCCTCACTTGTTTTGATTTGGAGGAGGAGGTATGTTGGCAATAAAAATGGGAAAAGAGTGATCTCTCATCCCACTTAAACCTTCCCACCAACTTGCACCTTTTTCTCTTTTCCTTCTTTTTTTTTTTTTCAAATAATCAAAAAATTATTTAGTTCCATACTTCCATTCAACCTTTAGTAACAAGATAATACTAATCATATTATGATTAATAATATTCTTCCACCCTTGTTCAACATAAATCCCAATCTCAATATATCTCATAAAGATTTAAAATTTGGCTTACCAAAAGCACTCTTGGCTAACTTCACAAGTTTACCCGAGGCATTTCAACAAAACAGTTAGAGTTTTGCCTTCTTCTTTTCCTTCATTCTTCAACTTTTTCCTACAATGTAATATTCCTCATAAGTAAACCTACTTAACATTGTAACCATAGTTAACGTACTTAGGTAGGGATAGTAGGGTTCGGGGTTTACACTCACACTTAGGGGAGTCTAAGTGTTCATTCATTGAGTTGAGCTATTTGTGTGTCACTGTGTTTGCCATATGTTTACAGATAAAGACAATATTGTAATTATTTGACTCATATTAGTAAAGGTATCTTTCTACAAGCATATTGCCTCCCAGACATAGGTGGCATTTCACCGAACTAGTTTACCAAACCTTGTGTTTTGTCTATCTTAGTTTTCTCTTTACTTTCTGATTGTTCTTGCAATATCTTATGTATTTACAATATATAAGGTATAAGATTACCTTTATATCTTATATATTGTAAATACATATTTCAAAAGCTAAGAAAGACTCTAGCAAAATCCTAGTATTTCTTTACACCCCAAGGAATTCTACAACCTAAATAAGGGTTAAATTTATAAATTATCCAAGATGTTTTAGAAGCAAGAAGAGCCTAGAAAAGTCCTTTTATTTGGACTCTAAAGATTTCATGTCTATAAATATGAAGTTTCTAGAAAAAAAGGGGATGAGGAAGATTTAAGGGTTGTTTGGGCTCTAATTTGGAATGGGTTGACTCACTCAGCATTTGAGGTATGTGTTAAGAAGATAGGGGTAAATGTTATTTTAACATTCATTTTGCTACACTAACAATATTTACAACTCAATGGTAAAATAACCAACTCTCTCTCCCTCTAACGTTTCCCATGACTCCATCCATCAACGACCAACTCCAGCAATAACCATTGTTGGTTACTATTGTTGCCTCACATCGATAACATGGTTTGGGGATCAACTTCAACAACTAACTCCAATGAAGACCATAAATGGTGATAAATTATAATGACCATCTCTGACGTCCAACTACGACATGGCCACATGGTGCGACCAAGTCCGTCGCCTATCTCTAACAACTAACTCAAATGACCAACTCAGTCGAAAAAATAACAAAAAAAAATAAAAAATCCAGTGGTGAAATATTTTATACACAAAATTGAATGATTAGTTTTTAGTATTTATATAGTATTTTGATAATAACGGAAGCACTTGAGTGTATGGGCAGAGCCACGTAGGATGGGCATGTGCCCCCTCTCAATTTATCCGTCTTTTTGTATTTTTAATATAAATTATAAAGTAATATATATTAATATATATAGAACAGTTCAAGTAAAATAACAAAAATAGTGTTGGCTTGTTGGTGTTTAGTGTTGATTGGTTGGCAACATATAAGAGTTTGACTCTTACTACTTGCAACATTTTATTTTGGACATTTGTATGAGTTTTTACCCAAAACTTTCATCTCTAATGAGCTTTTAAAACCCAACTCATGTAAAGTATAATAAAGGAGGTCAAACAATGTGACATATTAAAAAGATATCGTTGATTATTTTCACATAATTTATATTTACATTACACTTTATATGTTTTTGTTTGTTTCCATGTTATTTTTATATTCATATTTACTCATATAGGATTTTAAAATTAATTTTAGAGTTCAAGCAAGAAGATTATTTGCTGTCAATCGTTTAGATATGCAAACTTAACAAGTAAGTTTTAAAATCTTCTTAGACTTTATGTTTTTATGCCTTTAAATCTATATAATAGAATATACTATTCTTATTATTAATACTTTTGTAAAGTTAATTCAAAATTAATATGGAGAGATATTAAGAAAAACAAAAATAGAGACTATAGAGGTGGTATCATCTTCAAAGAAGAAAAAAGTTTTGGATTCTAATTAATCTAGAAAAACTACCTACACATCATGATCTAAGAATCAAAGTTTATGATTATAATTCCAAAATTTCTGATTATAATCATAATATTCGAGATCAAGTTCATATAACATATTTACTAAAAGGTCCTTATCAACCTCGAAATTATATTTTTTCACTTAAGAATTTTGGTACAAAGTCAAGATGATTTAAAATAGCTTAGATAAGTGAATATTCTAATTAGTTAGAATATAACATTTTAAAGGATGCTGCATTTTGATATGTTGCTATCTATTCAAATCAAAAGTAGGTGAAAAGTCAGGATCGATTTCAAAACATGAAAACTTGTAGAGGGCAATTATAATGTAATAAATTAGTGGCCTTATATATAATTCCTAGCCCTGCCACTGTATGAGTGTATAGCAAACGAAACATACTAGTGTATAAAAATATTCTTGAGAAAATGTAACCAAACACGTGATTATTTTATTTTAATTTTTTTTTATAATTTTTTAAAAATGAAAATGACTTTTTGGAAAAAAAAATCAAAACGCCACTTTTACATATCAAAATTGAATGAAAATGGTAAAACTATATATTTTGGCACTAAGCATTTTTAAGAATACATAACTAAATATCCAAAACGAACCTAGCTCAATTGGCATGTGTATTAGTAACTATGAGATTTATGATTAAAATTCTCTTGCCCTAATTATACTAAAAAAATAACACATTAAAATGACATATAACAAATCCAAATGCCCTTCAATCTTGTTTATTTAATGCATAAAATAAAAAAAAAACTTCAACTTCAAAAGAAAAAAGAGTAAAGATCATGGAATCAAATTTTCATCAATATGTAAATATTTTCATTAATATTTACACATTTTTGTGAGATTGACATCAATGAATCAATATTTTCATTATTTCATAAAAAAAAAACATAAAAAATAAAAAATAAGTAAGCAATTGAATATGATATAATTTTCACTTAGTTTTAAAAACGTAAAATGTATATTTACTAAACTAGTTTATTTTTGAATTTTTGTTTTTATTATTTTTCCAAAAATATCTATTTACATCAGCATTGTAATGATATTTTTATGGCCATTTTTGGTAAAATTGAGACCGCTATGGAGTAGAAAAAAATGGAGAAGTGGGCCAAAGGGTTTGTTTAAGATTGGGCCATCTCTATGTACGGAGAAGACGGGGACGATCAAAAGGCAAAAAGGTGGCCGTTGGTCAGGTTGAATTCTTGTGTTTTTGACAACCGCCGGCAAAGAGCCCAGTTGGATAAAAGCAGGGGCCACGGCGACCCACTTCTGCCGCCAACCTTGAATTGTCAACGCAATCAACAACAGGTAAAACTAAATCTTTATTCTCTTTTCACACTTAACCCTCAAATCCTCACCTACTCTCTACTTTAACATTCCTTTGTTCATAATTTTATGCTCTGATTGTCAACCCCGCCCCCGCCGGCGCTTTAACGGAGCTTCCCTGCAACCCAACAATACTCGTCTATCACTGTACGCTAACGTTTATCTGTTTCAATTCAATTCGACCACATGGGCTTCCATTTTTTTATATGCTTAATTGCTTCGCCACCTGCCTCTCCCAATGCCATTTGATCATTAGTTTTATATTGACAAAGCAAGATAATGAATTCATTAATTGGGAAGTTGAATTATTCTCAATAGTCTCCCTCGTGGTCTTCCTTTTCAACGCTGTTGTGGTTTTTGCCGTCATGGTTTTGGTCAGAATATTACAATAATACGATGGCTATCCCAATATCTAGAATTTTAGGATCCCATAAAAACCAAAATATCATTTCCTCCCTCCATAATCTTGTAACGACTTATGGCGTCTTCGTCTTTAGGTTTCGTCTTTGTTCTTTGTGCTATTGCTTCCATCGTTAGCCACCTGATTGTTTTGTCTCAAGCTCAGAATTCAGCTCAACCCACCACCGATCCGGATCAAGGTTCTCTCTCTCTCTCTCTCACTCCTTTCCCACCTTTAGTGTGTTCTTAGATGAAGGCTATGTTGCTCACTTTTCTTATACTCGACCAAAAACCCACTTAGAAGCTTTCATTTTCCATACCAAAGTTTAGAAACAGTATTCAATTCAATTGAACTCTTTTGTTTTGTTCATGATTTGAGCTTTTATTTATATTCATCTTTGTGAGGATCGCCATGGAGTAGATATAGGTCTGAAGACTTTATTCAAACAACTACATTGGAATTGATTGATTATATCTTCTGAGTGTGTATGTGTGCGTGTGCAGCAAGAGCTCTGAATTCCATATTTAGACAATGGCGAATTTCGGCGCCATCAGGGGCGTGGAATATAAGCGGGAATCTGTGCAGTGGGAGGGCAATCGACACGACAACCCCCATCGATAGTAATGGAAACCTCAATCCTCTTATAAAATGTGATTGCTCAGCCAACAACGGTGCTACTTGCCTCATCACTCAACTGTATTTCTCTCTCTCTCTCTCACACTCTTTCTCTCTCTGCATCTATCACATTGTATTTGAAGAGCTGGAACACTTTAAATTAGTTTTCTTTATGATTGCCTTAAGCATTCATGTCTATATGTATGATTGTTAGGACTTGAGTTTAATTGTGGAAATCTAGAATCAAATTATTGCATAAAACTAATTTATAGGTGGGGCATCCGTTTTCAACCACTTTTTAGTGAGTCCAATTCTTTAAGTACTGATATACATGGACTGTTTAAAAATAGGATGCAGGAATTTGTATAGTATATACATATGATATCAATAATTTGGCAAGGGTCAGCCGATGGAAAATATCAGTCCTTTCAGAAAACTAATCCCGCCGTATTGGTTTTATGTTTAGCATCCAGACAAATCCGGTTGATCATAAGAGGATATAATCTAATGTTCGTTGTTTCCTTTCTTGTTCTGTTTGAAACTCATGTTATTTATATGGTTTTGCAGGCACGTTTATGCAATAAATGTTGTTGGTGTACTCCCACCAGAGCTATGGACATTAACTTCCCTCACATATCTGTATGTTTTCTTCCTTAGACATATTTATTTTTGAGTATTGCTTCATGTCTAAGGTGGAGAATTTGAATCTATATTCTCTTATAGAAAGTAGAGATGCCTTAACTGCTGACATATCCACGTATTGCCACATATATGTGTGTTTGATATTATATCAAGTGTAATGTGGAAAGTTTTACCGGTAGCACATGCAATTAAATTAAACTGATTTTTTTTCAGGAAGCTGGATCAAAATTTCTTGACAGGAACACTATCTGCATCTGTTGGTAATCTGACACAATTGCGAACCTTGTAAGGCAATTCATAACTTTTTCTATTGACCTCAGTAGACATACTAGTATATCAAAGATCAACATTAAGAAGTTTCATCCTCTTTCTAAATTTGATCAAATTATGATTAGGAGCCTGGGCATTAATGCATTATCAGGGGAACTTCCGAAGGAACTTGGATCTCTTTCTAAACTGGAAATATTGTAAGTTCTCTGTTTCTACTCAACTCTGAAAGACTTCTGAATGTCTAGCTAATCACATTTTTTTTTTTTTTTTTTTTGAAAAGGAAACGAGTCTCTTTATCAATAAATTAGTGAGACAAAAGCTCAAGGTACAAGAGGATTATACAATGAGCATTAAGACTAAGGATCAACGAATACACCCGAACATCTCAACTAGGTTGACACCCCCATAGCGCCCTCATCATATCCTACAAACTAACACAAAAATGTATTAATCAGTGGCTAACAAGAATCGACATAACAAGACCTAACGATACAAGAACTAGAATAAAGAAAAACAAAGATGTGAAAAGAAACCAATAAAGAGCAGCTGAAACAATGGACACAGAGTCTGCAATTAAGCTGGAAAGATAAATGCTCGCCAATTCAGATTGAACTCTTGGATGCTGTAACTTTCAAAGCGCTTAGAAAGGATGCACTCAAAGTGCTTAGAAAGGATGCACCAAGATGAAGCGTTGCGACGGGTGATTTCAAAACGATCCAACCATCTAAGGAATTTTTCATTGAACACCCTTTGATTTCTTTCAAACCATAATTCTGCCAAAAGCGCCTTTACCGTGTTAAACCAAAGTAAATGAGAGGATTTATTAAAGCACGTCCCAACTAAGAGTTGCTTGCATTTCCTCGAAATTCTTCGCTAAACACCCAAGATAGATTGAAGATAGAAAACATATTCACCCAACACCTAACTGAATAAGGGCACGAAAAGAAGAGATGATGGGGATCTTTGCCATGCTGATGGCACAACGGACAAATGGATGGAGAAAGGCTGCTAACTTTGTATTAAATCTAAGAAACGAACATTTTCAATTTTTTTTTTTATTATATGAAATATTTTCTTTGCACCCTAAAATTCTAAATCCACTCAGATGATTATGTTTTTTTTCCCTTATTTCTGAATGGGACTTGGGAGTAATGAAACTTTCAAGAGTACAGATGCGGATCATTGGCATTATGTGTCTTGCAGCTGTTTTTATTTCATATGAACATATTTAACTGTTGCGTTTTGACTGATATTGTAGGGCATTTGGGTCCAACAATTTCTCTGGTCCCTTACCGTCAGAGCTTGGAAATCTTTCTGTGTTAAGGGAACTGTAAGCTTTTCTTTTCTTTTTCTCTCCCCTTCCCCCCCACCCCCACAAGTGCTCATAACTTGTATCTGCCATTTTAACCTATACAATTCTGTAGTCATGTGTTTTGCCCTCAGTTTTTTTATATTCAGAACCTTGATGGATGTGCCCTTCTGTAGCTCATGATTTTTGTAATTGCCAGAAATACCACGATCTTTTTTATTTTTATAACACACGAAGAAAGATGACTTGCTATTATTGATAGAAAGCTCACAGTAAAACTCACTCTTGTACAAATGATAGGAATTATATATATCATATGAAACAGTAACTATTCATTGATTTGATGAAATGGAATATAAAAGAAGATCCTACCAAGAGATAATTACAAAAGACACTTCCATTGATTAGTAAGGGTGTTACAATTATAATTACAGAAAAGAGGAGACAACTTGCTCTTAGCAATAGCTAGTAGATAAGATTTGCTCCAAGTGACAACTTGCTCCAAGGATAGGAATTTTATCCTATTTGACGTTCATCAACTTAACACTAAAAACGTTACAAGTAGAACCTCATATGTTGACTTTTTGCATACCTAAGTAGATGTTTGAGATCCAGACTTCAGTTAACGAAGAGTATAAAGTTGGAGACATAAAAGAAACAAAAGACTGAAAACTAAACCAACTTTTGTGAAAGAACAAGCTCATTAACTTAACGGTTCCCTAGCCTGGGGTTGACTCATAGTGCTTACCTATTTGTAATCATGATCATTTTACTTTAATGGTGAGTTTTTTGATGCAAGAATAAAAAATCCTAATTTGATTCTGGGTCCCTTCACCTTGTGATATGTATGACTTATGAGTTATGAGCGTGCTGAATAGTCTGAATGAATACATTTGTCCTGAATTGCAATCTTTGACTATAAATTAGGGTTTTGTTATGCTTGGTTGTGGAGATCTATCTTTACTTTGCCTTGCACTTGTTCATTATACTGATAATTTGTTAATCATGTTTGTCTTGATAGATACATTGATAGCTCTGGAGTTTCAGGTGGTATTCCTCCATCATTTTCAAGTCTAAGAAACTTGCAGACAGTGTAATCCATTTTCGGGCTTTAACTCTTCCTAACTTTATCAGCCAAGAATGCATCATTTAGACATTAAGCTCTTCTCTGAACAGATGGGCATCAGACAATGAATTCACTGGCAGAATACCTGATTTCATCGGGAATTGGACAAGGCTCACATCTTTGTAAGAAAATTATGTTAACATGTTTCTTCTTAGCTCCAAACCCCCCCTCCCCTTCTCCAAAATGGTGCCTCATGGCCTAAGCAACCGCTGAAGATTTTATTATGATGAAAATTCTCATTAAAATCCATTTTTTTTTACTGTGATACGCAAATATGAAATGTTTGTGGCTACTTGCAATTTCTAGTAAAGGTGAAGATCTGTCAGATTTATATTATCTGCTCACTTTTGTAGGAGGTTTCAAGGAAACTCTTTTACAGGTTCCATACCATCGACATTTTCAAACTTGACATCTTTGACTGAGTTGTGAGTAACTTTAACCATTTCAGGGTATTTGGTCTGTGTACTGCTTGAATCATTGCTAATGTACCATTTATAATTAATATAGGAGAATAGGTGATTTATCCAATGGGAGCTCTTCTCTAGCATTCATCACTAAAATGACATCTCTAACTATCCTGTGAGTGGGCTGCATTTTTTGTTTCATTGCTCTTATTTATTATTGTTTCTTTTTTCTTTGTTTATAAATATTTTAAATCTCCCAAACGTTTTTATAATTATAACATTCCTTTTCTTGCAGGGTGTTGAGAAATAATAATATGACTGGTTCAATTCCATCCAACATTGGAGAATTTCGTAGACTTACCCAGCTGTAAGAATTCCTCATCAATGTATAAGTGTTTAAATGAATTTGTTGCTGGTAATGAGCTAGGTTAAATTTTTTTTCTGTTACAAATAAATTTGACTCATACATATGTACGTCAGATTTTGTGAGATATTCTTGCCTCACCAAATCACCCTAGAAACAACGTTTCATGTGTTTTTTTTATAAAGAAATTCTGTTGGTGTCATTTCATCTCCAAACTGATTAACAAGTTGAGATGGGATTCATTTTGATGGTAAATTTAGGAACCTGTTGTCCTTGTTTTTTTCTTACCATTATGAAATTTAGTGCTTTTGGAGAGTTGAATCCTATTTGAAGATCAGATTTTTTTCTTAAAAGTTTGTGGTTTTGGTGATAATCTGACTTTATTCTCCTTTCTATTGTAGGGACTTGAGCTTCAACAACTTGACAGGAGAGATTCCAAGCTCACTTTTCAGTTTGAGCTCACTATCACACTTGTAACATCCAACCCTTCCTTCAATAACCATCTGACTCCCACCGTTTTTTGGTTAAATTGAAGTGTATATTCTCGGTCTTTTGTGCAGGATTCTTGGAAATAACAAGTTAAATGGGACCCTACCTACACAGAAGAGTACATCACTTGTAAATATGTGAGTTTGTCTTGCAAATGTTGATTTCAGTTATGACAATGCCCCTTACAAATGGATCTGATTTAGGAAGATTTCTTTTGATCAATTAGATGGATGATATGTCATATTCCTAGAAATGAAATTTCTCTATCTCAAAGATATATGAAAGATGCTATCTTCTTTTCTTTATGCTCCAAGGGAATGCTTTTTTTTTTTTTTACCAAACATCTCGATTACAGAGTTAGAATGTTCATATTAAGGTGTTGCGTAGGATGCGTTTCTTGGGTAATCTTAAAATACATGTTCTCTGACATTTAGGTTTTGAGAGAGTATGGTATTCATTCAGGCATACAATCATATGCTTGATTTTGCAATTTGAAAACAGTGGCAACAATTTCTCTTGGCATACTTAGATTTATTGGCTCACACACTAAAGAATCTGACTACCTGTTCAAAATGTTTAAATTCTACCTGACATGAATTATTGTGGAAAGTTTAAGCTATATTATTTAGCTTGACTTGATAAGTCCACATCTTAATGGTCATTTTTCACATTTTAATTTTGCACCTTTCTTTGGCTATTAACTTCTGTACCGAGTACTAATGCCTTTACATTTGATCTTGTAGAGACTTGTCATATAATGATTTATCAGGGAGCTTTCCTGCTTGGATCAACCAGCAAAACTTACAACTGTAAGTAATGGGCCATTTTTCTGTTCTATATCTTTTTCTTTACAATCATGAAAATTACAATAATACACTCCCTACCTACTCATGTAACATTAAGATGAAGGTTATGATATAATCTTGTTGGCTTTGATATGCAGAAATTTAGTTGCCAACAATTTCACAATTGAAAGTGGCAGTATCAGGTATTTCCATGAGTCGATTAAATATCCTTAATCTCTTACAAACACTTTATTTTCTTAAAGTTTCCTGTTTAACACATTTCTCTTTTGCTTTCAGTGGTTTGCCTTCTGGATTGAATTGTCTTCAACGCAACTTTCCTTGTAATCGAGGCCGTCCAATATGTGAGTAGAAATTACAAATAAATTATTCCTATTTGTTGTATGTTTCTCTGAGGAAGAGGAAAAACTACCTCAAGCTCACTTTTGTCCACTCCAGTTCAACTTCAAGCTGATGTAAAATCTCAAATCTTGTGATTCTAAATACCTTGTTTTCCCCTCATATATTTTCATACGAGTTTCTAAACATACTATTCTACATCTTCATAATGCTGACATTTGACATAAGGCAAGTATAAGTCAGAAGATGCCCCGTCCTACGGGTGGATATCTTTTTTCTTAACTCCTTTCTTGTATATGTATGCCAGATTCTGATTTTGGGATCAAGTGTGGAGGTCCACAGATCAGAAGTTCATCAGGGATTTTGTTTGAAAGGGAAAATGAGACTCTCGGTCCTGCTACGTACTTTGTTACTGAGTCACAAAGGTGGGCTGTTAGTAATACTGGATACTTTACTGGGACCAACAATCCTCAATACACAGCCAATACGTTGACTCAATTCCCAAACACCCTTGACACAGAACTTTTTCAGACACAACGACTATCTGCTTCATCATTGAGATACTATGGACTAGGGCTTGAGAATGGCAACTACACTGTGAACCTTCATTTTGCAGAAATAGTTTTCCCAGATTCAAATACATGGCAAAGCCGTGGGAGGCGTCTCTTTGATATATATATACAGGTTCCTTTTTATTTCTTCTTCATTTTATAATCTTGTTATGACTCTTCGTTTACCATACTTCCAGGCAGAGGCAAAAAATAAATTATTGTCCTAAATCTTGGGATACACCAACGCTTTGCCTATATTTCATCCAATATCTTAAGTTTGTCTCTAAATTTATACATACAAGTTCAGGGACCTTGTTAAAAACATGAAAATACAGGGACTAAAATTGTAATTTAATAACCATATTTTAACCTTCTGCTTTCAACTTTGAGTCTGATGGGTGTTAACAACACTTACAGTTTTGTTTATGTTTATGCAGTAAGAATAAGTGTCATCCGTCCTGTGTTTTAAATTTCATTTTATTAATATTATATTCCCATTCTGTTCTTTGATATTCCTCAACAGACTGATGCTCATTTTCCGCTGTGCCTTCATCTGTTCCTTTGTCTGAGTTCATCATCATTGGTTATTGGTTTCAGGGAAATCGTGTGTTACAGAATTTTGATATTAGGAAGGAGGCAGGTGGTTCTTTCCTTGCTGTCAGGAGGAATTTTACGGCTGAAGTTACAGAAAACTTCCTGGAAATTCATCTCTTCTGGGCGGGGAAAGGTACTTGCTGCATACCTAGTCAGGGTGCTTTTGGACCCGCTGTTTCAGCCATCAGTGCTACCCCAGGTAATTAGTAATAGTAAGTTTTGTTCTTTGTTTTGAGTCCTTGTTTTCAAGTATTTTCAATTAAGTAGTGAGTTTTTCTGCAGATTTTGTACCAACTGTCAGTAACGTACCTCCAAGCACTAAGGAGAATAGAACGGGCCTAATTGTAGGGCTCGTTGTTGGTTTAGGATCTGTTCTCTTTCTGATTATTGGTGCAGTTTTCCTTGTTGTTCAGAGAAGGAAAAGGCGTCGTGCCTATGAAGATGAAGGTAATTTCAAGGAATCTGCTTCTAAGTAGTTATTTGCTTCTGAATCTGTTGCATTCCATTTTGGCTCTGCATTCGAGGAGGTATTCTGAACCTTCTATCCATGTCTGTAACATTTATTATTATTTTGCAGAGCTCCTAGGAATAGACATTAGACCGTACACTTTTAGTTTTTCTGAACTAAGGAGTGCCACAAATGACTTTAGTTCATCCAACAAACTTGGCGAGGGAGGATTTGGACCTGTTTACAAGGTATAGTCTTTCTTTTGAATGTTCAAGGAGTGGATAGGGCTAAGCAAATGTCATTACCTTGGCTGTCTCCTGTTGTATTATTCACATCTGATTCAGTTACCTGAAGCTACCCAATAAATATCTGCAATCTTGTTTTGTGAAAAAAAGAAAAGATAATGTTGTAGATCTTGGCAATCTATAACCATTGAGGGGAAAATGCTAAGGGTGTTACACCATAACTGAAATCTATTTGTCTTAGACTGAATCAACCTTGCAGGTGAGGATTAAACGTGTCATAAGAACTAACGGTTCTTGCTTTGTAGTTCATACAATAGTGGGAAGATTATATCTTCTTCTTCTTCTTCTTCTTCTTTTTTTTTTTTTTTTTTTTTTTTTTTTTTTTTTTTTTTTTTTTCCATTCCAAAGTATTGGTATTGCTACTATCTGCTACTATCTGAGGTTTTTTTTACCCTTTAGGGAACATTAAATGATGGAAGAGTGGTTGCTGTGAAGCAACTTTCAGTGGCATCCCACCAAGGAAAGAGCCAGTTTGTCACTGAGATCGCTACAATATCTGCAGTACAACATCGTAACCTTGTGAAATTATATGGATGTTGTATCGAGGCCGATAAAAGACTCCTTGTTTATGAGTTTCTAGAAAACAAGAGTCTTGACCAAGCATTATTTGGTAAGGAATTTAGTAAGGAAGTTCAATATCCAACTTTTTGGCTGTTGAAAACAAAGATGGTTGTATTTATGCATGGCTTTTATCTGGCAGGACAAAAACATTTGGTTATTGATTGGCCGACACGTTTTGAGATATGCGTGGGTGTAGCAAGGGGTCTCACTTACCTTCATGAGGAATCAAGACTTCGCATAGTGCACAGAGATGTTAAGGCCAGTAACATCCTGCTTGATGGTAATCTGATTCCCAAAATTTCAGATTTTGGTTTAGCCAAACTTTATGATGACAAAAAGACTCATATAAGCACCCGTGTTGCTGGGACAATGTAAGATCAATTCATTAATTAAAATTTCTGTTTTATTTTATATATTTTTTTGGTACGAGTACTAATGTTGGCCACCGTTCTGTTGCAGTGGTTATCTTGCACCTGAGTATGCCATGCGTGGCCACCTTACAGAGAAGGCCGATGTCTTTGGATTTGGTGTCGTGGCTCTTGAAATTGTTAGTGGAAGGCCAAATTCAGACCCAAGCTTGGAGCAAGACAAAATCTATCTTCTCGAATGGGTAAGAATGAATCTTTTTTCCTGTTTTATTAAGAACTTCTTTCTCACTTTGGTGCCACTTATACTTTCTCTTCCTAAGCACCCTCCCCAGGCTTATTTGATATCATATCCTTTTCCTGATCCTCCTCTTAACTTTACCTTTGATCTTAAATCCATAGTAGCCTGAACCTTGCATTTTCTCTCATAACTCAACGATGACACCAGAAATATATGCATTCTTACTCAGAAATTGGTGCATTCTTCATCTTCTCGCTTACATTCGAATTTCATTTAGAAGTTCTCTGATAAATTCCTGTTTTGCTGCTTGTAGGCATGGTACCTCCACGAAAACAACTGTGAACTTGAGATGGTGGATTCTGAATTATCAGAGTTCAGCAAGGAGGAAGTAAAAAGGGTAATTGGTGTAGCTCTTCTGTGTACTCAAACATCCCCAGCTCTTCGACCATCGATGTCCCGTGTGGTGGCAATGCTGACTGGAGACATTGAAGTGGCCGCTGTAACTTCCAAACCAGGGTACCTGACAGATTGGAAATTTGATGACATTACAAGCTTTATAGATACTCCATCAACTGAAGAACCTGATACCGGCCGTTATGCATCGACAAGTTCGAGTCTTGTTGATACAAAGCGCTCGCCAGCCAATGCTTCTGAACCAATGCTTCGTGGATTATTAGGTGAGGGTAGGTGAAGAAGCATAGTATTGACATTTCATTTTTTGGTTTCATATTTACTCAACATGCCCCCACCTCCGGCTTTGTACATATCAATACATAATGTGTGTCCTATGGAACCTCCCATTTGTGAATTATTTAAGATTTCAATTATTTTTGTGCTTGAGTTTGTATGTTGAATTGTTTGACTATTAGTCTCCCTCGTCGTACAATATAGGTTTTTTCAAAGAACTTATGTATAAGCATATTTCCAGATCTTTGGTCTCTAAACCAAGCTCTGGCTTACTATTTATTGGTCTTTTATTCTTTCTTCACCCTTTCAATATTTTATTGATTTATAGCTGGTAGTGGCGAGAAAAAGGACCAAAATGTTTTTCTTGTTTTCTAAATTGCAAATGTAAGGGGCTGGGTAGGTCAAGTATTGCCTCTAAAAACACTTGTAAGTAGCTACTACAATTTATTCTTTTGAAAAAAGAAAAAAAATCCCAAAGTTTTAAGAATATTTTCCTTTTTTATTACAACAAATATGGGATAGGAGAATTCGAACTAGGGAAAAATATATGTTAACTATTGTTAAAGCTTTGTTCATGTTGGTAAAAGTATTTTTTATTTGGCTTGGTCTCAAAATGCTACATATTTTCTTTAAGTTTTGAATCTAATTTTCTTTTAGTATCAAATTTTAAAAGTTATACACTTTTACCTCTAAATCACTTTTGGTCCTTTGCATGAACTTTCACCATCGATTAATTTAACATATCAATGGTGTAGTGTGTTCCAAGTTCCAAGCTGATTTGTGCAGTTGGTGCGTTCCAATTTGAGGAAGTGGAGAAGAGTTAATGCAGCAAGGATGAAATGGTGGAAGTAAATAGTAATAACAAGAAAAGAACCATTTTTGGAAAGAACGTAAAATTGTTATCCAAATAATACCACCAAAGCAACAAAATAAAAGTGCAGATCAGAGGAATCTGCAGTGAAACAATAACCAATCTCCAAATCCCTCTTTAATTAGTTGTTACATAGAACAACCCTAATAATCCCAAGAAACATACAAGAAACAAAGAAGAAAAACAGAGTGATGAAATCCCTTGAAGACCATTTTCTCACAGCCTTAGCTTCAACCCTCAGGCTCTTTGCCCTCCTCAGCGCATCCACCTCCTTCAGCAAATCAAATTCAATCCCTTTCCTTTTCAATTCATCCACACACTTTGACAGCAAATTCCTGTCTTCCTTTTCCCTTTCCAGCAATTTCTCCAAATGGGCTTCAACATCCGTCTTGTATCTCACTGCCCAAATGATGCCCAGAGAAAACAAGAGAGAACAGAGCGACGGTATCCATGATCTCTTGCAGGCTACGCCATGGAAATCCTTGGTCGACGCATTGAAGAGGAGGAGTATGGCTGTGGAATGGAAGACGAAGAAGAAGATGTGAAGCATTGTGATTTCTCTTCTCACAGAGTCGATTTGGGTTTCTTTCAGTGAAATTCTGCCGAAGATTAGTTCTTCTTCCTTCAGCCATTGCTTGAGAAGAAGTTTGTGGGTTGGGGTTTCTGCAATTTGGTGAAGTGGGTGTGAAGGCTTTGGTTCCATGATCGATAAGGCTTTGTTGTTATCATCCATGGAAATGACTTACAAAACAGAGAGTTAAAGAAGAAGAAGCACAAAATAGAAAGAAGAATGATGCAACAGGGAGGATGAAATTGGAGGTTTTTGAAAGGAGGCTCTCTGCTTCTTTCATTTGCTTTTTTTCAAATAATTGTAACGGTCGGATCTGGAAAAGCTTTGAATTTCGTTTTTCCTTAAATGCCCCTACCCCTTTCCATTCAACAATGGGCGCGTGCGCGTCTGTGCTTCACGCCACCGCCATCACAACGGCCAAGGGAACCCAAGCCCTAAGTTTCTTTACAAATCTCCGATTTGTCCTCACACATCAATTATCTAATTTTTTTAAAAAATTTTTGATTAAATTACAAAAACCACTCCTAAAATACGACAATAGTTGCAATTATACCATCAAATTTATAATTGTAAAAGTTGAATCCTCAAACTATATAAGTGTTAAAATTGGACTCTAAAATTTACATAATTATAGAAATTATAACGAATTTTGTAAGTTTGAGAATTCGATTTTATCATTTAGGGATCAAATTTCTACAACTATGGAAAGTTTGAGGGTCCAATTTTGACACTTGTAGAAATTTGAGAGCTCAAGTTTTATAATCGAAAATTTGAGAGTATAATTATAATTACTACATACATTTTTCATATTTTGGGGTGATTTTATAATTTTCCCTACTTTTTTTTAGAAAGAACTCAACATCTCAACCTTATAACATTCTCATTCGTAGTACTTACTTTGCTTGGATAGTTATTTATGGGTTAAATTACTTGTGGATGAAATTTAAAGTGACTCTAGTTTTCCAACCTTTTTTTTAAGTGTTTAACAAATTCTTAAAATTTTATTTTTAGACAAAATTTGAATTCTATGCTTAATGAGATTTTAAACCATCTAAATCCGTTAGAAAATTTATAATCTTGAAACTTCAAAAATCAAATTTAAATACTAAACTTATAATTTAAACTTAATTCTTTTTATTCCCAAATTATATTACATTCATTTATTTCTTGATAAATTATCGTTAATGGAATTAATTTTTTTACCATCCTTTTCTTTTTCAGTTTCCTTTGCAAAATATTGGTTTCGGTGAGGGATATAAATGTTACTCTTTTTCATTTTCTTCATTTATCTTTTTAATATTTTTCTTTTCTAACAACTAAGGGGACAAACCCCAATATTATATTATTATTGGAAGTAGAGAAGAAAGATCCTCTTACATTTTGTTGATTTTTTTTTTTCAGAATAATAGAGAGAAGAGAGGTTGAAAGAGAATATATATATATATATATATATATCTGTATATATATTTATATGTATATCTGTGTGTGTATATAATGGGATAAAATCATGGATACTAACATGTGGAAATGCTTTATCTTATCTTCACATTTTGGTTATCTTTCCTCAAGGATTTAAAAGCATTGAAATTCGTGGTTTGAAATCCGGTAAGATAGATTGGCATGCAACTTATTGAAAAATTTTTGGGAACAATAACTCGAGTAGCACCATAACTTATGACTTTTGCAAGTATACATTTATTTTGATCGAGGAAAAGAAAATTAGATAAGAATTTCAAGTTTTAATTTTTACTAGAAGAACTTCTAATTACAGTAAAAACAAATATAATTCACAAAAAGTTAAAAAGAAAATTGAGTAAGGCATATCGTAACAGCCTCCTTTATAGTTTGAACAACTTCATGAACAATATTTTTAACTTCTTCCATAGTATTTCCTTGAAATAGAGCATAGTTTTAATCATTCCCTCCAATCTCACCAACAAAAAAACAAAGCAGCTTTTAGTGGATGAGCATTGGATGCCAAAGGAGGAGGAAGAAGAAGAAAGGCCAAATAAGAAAAAGAGAGGGCCCAATTAAGAAGTGCCATTATTGAAGAAGAAATAATTAAAGAGCTAAACTAAGCGAGCAATAATTTTATGGAAGACTGAGGATGGTCAATATCTTTCTCCTTTTTCGATTAGGAATTCTCTAACAATTGAATTTCCTTTTTATTTTCCGATTCTCCATTTTTACGTTTCCTTTTTCACCTAAAAATCCTTTATTTTTTGAGATCATATGATCTAATTTAGTTTATTTTCAGAATAATGATTAATCTAGTTGCACGTGCACAATGCATTCATCATTTGGTCTCTATTCTTAATATTTAAATACTTATCCATTTATAATCTATAATCTATAATCTATTAAAAAGTGAAAATATAGGAAAACTTTTTTGGACACCTTTGTTCCTTCTTTATTTTTTTCACAATATGTCATTATCGACTAATATAATTACTTAATTAATTAATCCATAATTATCAATAATAAATATATAATTAATATTACAATATTGAAATACAAAAAGTTATTTCGTTCCACTTAAAATAGTTTAAATTTTACTTTAACTATAATCAATAAAAAGTTTTAGAATTCAAAGAGCTTTTGTAATTCTTACCTCCAGCTATTATAAAAATGGTGTTTTCACAGTTTCATTCTTTCCCCATTTTTGTTCTCTCACTTCATCGTTCTCAAAGGCTTTCCAATTTTTGAAGCATCTCAAGTTGTTGGTGTTATATTGAAGTTGCAAAAGGTGCACGTGTCGAATCAAGATCTCGAATTCTAGGTTTTTTTTTTTTTTTTTTTTTTTTTTTTTTTTTTTTTTAATGAATGGATTTTAGGCTTTTGTTACTTTACTTTAGAACTTTATGAAGGTCTAGCAAGTCGAATATTAGTGTTTGTCTAGCAAGTGAGCAAATTTATAAGGAATTAGTTATAAAACACGTGCAATGCGCGTGGCTAAAGATCTTTAGAATGTGAATTTTGTCAGTGAAATTTTGATAACTGTTGTAAAATTGGGGAGCACAACGGGAATACGGATATGAAAAATATAATATAATAATAAGATATAATATAATAAAT